>NC_056750.1:283753532-283851032 GCF_019279795.1 Protopterus annectens | reverse complement strand
TTACAGTTGGTTTAGACTCTGATTTCAATTTTCTAGTAACTGCTTATTGGCAGCCACCATAATTAGACTCAGTTAGGCTTTACTATGTCTTGCCATTTCCGATTCTGTATCATAACTCAAAAAAATTGTTTCCTTAGTTATACAAGTTTGCTCACCCAGTGTTTCTTATAGAATTGTCTGCTGGGAATTTTTAAAGTCTGCCAATGCATTACATTCCCCAACAATATGTTCCCAATTACCTCTTTCTTCCCCATCACACTTCCATTTGCTATCTACCTGAGGAAAATTTGTTTCGAGTCTACTTGGAGTATAAAAATACCAAGCAAAGATCCTAAAACTTTAAGACTTTGTTACATATTTGAATTTTAAAGAAATGTGTCTGGAGCATTTCTCCCTGGGCCTCCGCTGAAAATTGTTTCATTCCAAGTTCGACATTCCTGGTAAAAAAAAAATAAATAAACTAAATAAAATCTGGAAGTCATACATGTAGAACAGTGTGTGTGTTGTAACTGTAAGAAGCATTTCAAAGTGAGGGCATGTGTGTATAAATAGATGGCACGTGTAGGCAGCAGCGCCATTTTGAGTGAACAGCCAGAGTGTTAAGATGTATGAGTGCAGTAGTCAGTCTGTTTTTAAGTTTATCTAAGTTTAAGCTACTAAGCCTCAATTCTGATGTGTATGCGTGCAATAAAGCTGTTTAAATCGAACCCACTACTGTTTTATCCTGACTGGATGAGCGACATGGTGTCAGAAGCGGGATGTCTGAATGCCAAGAGCTGCACAGCTAGAAATAGAGGTATATAGAGAGGAACGCCTTGTCCCAACCTGCTCAAACAATGGAAAAAGGTCATAAATGAATTTCAGGTAATTAAAATTCGCATAAATTATTTATTTCTTAAAGAAAATGACACGAAGCATTCACAAAGCACAAAACGCATTATTAATCAAACTAAAAGCACAAAATGCATTATTGATTAAACATAATGTTTGAAACCACGATATTTGATAGAATTTTTTGAAATACTTATGAGAGAGTTCAGAATTATTTCTTATTTGCATGTTAAAAGTAAAACAAGCAGAAGAAAAGTATAACGAGCATGATAAAGATCAAAAGAGCATAACAAGTACAATAAAAGGGCAAAATGGGCATGGAAAAGCAAAGCGACTGCATTTTTTTAGTAAATTACCATGTTTTTTTATATGGGGGCTACTATTCTGCATTGACTAGGGCTATTCAAAGTATAACTAGTGTTTTTCAAAGTATCTCGGTGTGTGCAAAGTGTTTGCAGTTTGTGCTGTATTACAGTACAATTATTTTGAAGAGTTTACTGTGTGCAAAGTACAATTATTTCTCAAAGTGCAGTCATTTCTAAGTGTTTCTTACACTGTACAGAGTTATTTCACAAAGTGCAGTAATTTTGACAAGTTTCTTGAACTGTGTACAGTTCATTTGCAAAGTGCAGTCATTTCAAAGTGTTTCTTACACTTATAAGGGTGGTTTCACAAAGTACAGTGATTTCAAAGTGTTCTTATGCTACGGAGACTTATTTCACAAAGTGCAGTTATTTTGAAGAATCTTATTGTACTGTTGAACATAATTACAAGTTTCTGGCTTAAATTTCTGACATATATGTATGTATTTTGTACATAATTCCAAAGGTCTTTATTACTGTGTGTTGGCATGGCAGAGATATTTTGCATACCCATTCCACTTGTGTTTGATCATAATATTGCAGAGAATTAGAGAGTATTTGAGCAAGAATATGATATTTTCATACGAGCAGCTTTTTCTGATAAAGATTCACGTACAAGGGCATTTATTCTGCTTAATCTAACGGGGATCAGAAGGCATTGAAAGAGAATGTTCATTTGTGTATGCACCAGCACTATATGCAGGAGAAGGGGAAAACCATCATATTGTTGCACAAGCTGAATATAGGGTGAGTGCTTGAAACATAAATTTAGAAAAGTGTGTAACACCCAGACAAATGTTACATTGCAGAGGCACTTATTTTATACAAGAGATCAAAAGCCAGGAGAAACTTTTGCAGCTTATATTACTGACTTGAGAAACAATGCTAAAACCTGCAGATTTGGTGATTTGATAAAGGACACGCTTGTGTGTGGTGTTAATAATGTTGCAGTGAGAAAGATTTTGCTTTGAGACAGTGATTTAACGTTGAGCAAAGCCATAGAGATTTGTCAAATACACATGATTACAGAAAGGCACTCAATTATGCATGCAAGTGATAAGAACATGGTTTCAGCAGCTCCTAGAGCAAACATTGACAGCATACAGCACATGGCTAACAGAAATAGGCCTAAGCACATGACAGCTGCAGCCCCTGCAGGATTTCCAGGGACAGTCCATACCTTTCCAGTAAATTCTAAGACTACATTGGTTAAAAGGATATGCTGAGTGCAGCACAAGTGTGAGTCAGCAAAACCCAAGTCAAGTCTCACTGTTAACAGTTGTAATTGTGGTCCAAAAGAGAAAAGTGCTTTGCATTTGGTTAGCAATGCCACAAGTGTAAAAAATGGAACCACTTTCAAAAGCATTGTAAATCAAGCAAGCCTCGTTCGTTTATTAAGAATGGTCACTCAGAAAAGCAAGTTGATCATATAGAAAGCTGTAACTCTTCTTTCTATGTAGATGGTGTACCAGTGGTTGGTGAAAAGGTTAATGTGGTAGATTTGATGGCAAAAAAACTAAGTATTTTGTACTGTCCTGATTAATGGTAAACCCACACAGCTCAAAGTGTACACTGGTTCAGAGTGCATTGTTATGCCAGCATTAACATTTGCTAGAGTAAGAGCTGGTGAACAACTTAATTTGGCCAACTGTGCAAAGCTTGCTGCTTATGGAGGTGAAGAGATTCAAACAGAAAGCTCAGTAGTGCTTTCATGCTATTCAGCTGGGAACAGTTACAGCTTGCAATTTTATGTAGTCAAAAGACCTGCACAGTCATTATTAGGTCTCAGAGAAAGTTTGAAAATGAAACTGCTTTCTTTTACTAAAGAAGTCCATCATGTAAGCACATGTCCTAGTTCCAGTTTCACTGATGCTATTTTCATAGAGTATGCTGATATTTTCGAAGAGAAGCTAGGTAAACTTCTAGATATGTACTCTGTGAAATTAGACCCAGATGTCAGTCCAGTGGTCAGACCAGCGAGAAGAGTTCCGACAGCTATGCAGGACAAAGTCAAAGTCCAGTTAGATAAAATGGTGCAGCAAGGTGTGATTTGTCCAGTTATAGAACCAATTGAATGAGTGTCTTCCATGGTAGTCACTCATAAGAAAAGCTCAGATGAAATCATAATATGTATTGACCCAAGAGACTTAAATAAAGCATTAAAGGGACCCCACCATCCTATACGTACAGTCAAAGTTGCTACCCTCATGCCAAATGCCATTGTTTTTTCTGCCTTAGATGCAAAGTGTTCATTTGGACAAGTGATACTTGATCGCAAATCTTCACTAGTGGCTACATCCAATACGCCATTTGGTAGATGCAGATTTCTCAGAATGCCTTTTGGAATAAATTCTGCCAGTGAAGCCTTTCAGTGTGCAATGGAGAAAATTTGTTCAGGCTATCTGTGTGCTATAATATTAGATCATTTACTAGTTGGAGGTAGTGGTGAAGCAGAGCATGACAGAAACCTCAGGAAAGTTCTGGACAGAGCACATGAAGTGAATCTAAAGGTCAATCTTCTGAAATGTAAATTCATGCTACCAGAAGTTATGTCAGTCATTTATTTACCAGTTTCGGCTTATGGCTAGATCCTTCCAAACAAACAGCCATTCTTGAGATGCCAGCTCCAGACAATGTCCAAGCCTTACAGTGTTTTCTTGATATGGTTAACTATTCCTGTTTGTGAGGATTTACATCCTGTTTGAAGGATTTTATCTGTTCATTATTCAATTGTGCTTTTGTTTTGATTTTGACTTTAAGAAGCATTTCAAAGTGAGGGCATGTGCGTATAAATAGAGAGCACGTGCAGGCAGCAGTGCCATTTTGAGTGAACAGCTAGAGTGTTAGCATGTATAACTGCAGCAGTCAGTTTATAAGTTTATCTAAGTTTAAGTTACTAAGCCTCAATCCTGATCTGTTTGTATGTAATAAAGCTGTCTGAATCGAGCCCACAACTGTTCGTCTGTTTTATCCTGACCGGACATGTGACAATACATAACCCCCCCCCTTCATTGTTTCTTTGTGAATTGCTTATCCAGTCTCTGTTCCCAATCCTTTCTAATCTCTTCCAATTGATTCTTATAATTATCATGCAATATTTTATATGCTGTACTAATTACATTTTTTTAACATCAGCTTCTACTAAAAACTGTACCAGTGCTGGTCTTTCGCTTAGGATCCCAGTATTTCTTTCTGTTTGCCTATACTCTGATATCAGTCCTTTATAGGATGGCAATCTCCATCTTGCAGTCCAAATAATTTCTTGGCATCTCCTCATTATATTATCTTTCCCTCCCTAATTATTTGCTCCCAGTACCTTGGTTTCTTTCCCATTTTTCTCCAGTAAATTACAGCCCACTCTTGCCAATTGTCTGTATCCCTAATTGCAGCCATCCCTATTGGCAGAATCTCACTTCTCCATGCCCGTGTTGACTTAATTCTTACAATGCTTCTGCAACTTTATGAATATGATATTCTGTATGGTTATTGTTATTTTACTTAAGTATTTGCATCCAAAATCCCAGCCTCTCCTTGTTTCTTGTGCTTCCCCCCATTTCATCATCATCCCTTTCCACTTTGAATTACTGCTTTCTGCTTGTACTATGTACAGGAGCCTTAACTGTGTAGCTCTGAAATATCCCTTCAAACCAGGTAATCCCAAACTACCTTGTTTTATTGGAAGGATCATCTTATCCCATTTGCCACTTGCTGTCTTCCCCTCCCAGATAAAATCCTTCTACTCTTTATTAATTGGTATCCACAACTTCTCCTCTGGTTGATAAGAAAATCCCTTACCTCTTTACAAAGCTAAAGGGACTAAAAACATTTTGACTGCTTGTTTCTTGCTATCTATGTCCATAAAACAAAATTTCAATTTCTCAGTTTTTGTATTATCTTTCATTTAGTCTCTTCCCACATATCCTTAGATAAATAACAGAATCCTTCTTAATTCATACCCCTAAGTACTTCATTTCGTATATGGGTATTACTGAACCAATTTGTGTGTGGGTACATAGTTTACAAGTATTGCCTTTGTTTTATCTTCATTAATTTTGCATCCCAAAAAGATTTGATACTGTTTCAAAATGTTTCATAACACTGAAATGTCCTTTTCTGGTTTTATCAGGTATAAAATAAAATCATCAGCAAATAAAGCCAGCTTTTCTGGACTACCATACCAATTATATCCTTGAATTTCTGAGTCCCTTATTATCTTTGTCAATAGTTCTAAATATAATGCAAATAACAAAGGGGGAAGACTCCAGAAAAATTTTCCTCAGGCATACAGTAAGTGCTGGAGGTGTGAACAGGAAGAAAGAGATAATTGGGAACATATTTTATTGGACTGCGATGAGTTGGACTTTAAGGATTCCCTATGGGATGCACTGTTGGAGATGCTAGATGGGCAAACTGGTCTGATGAGAGAGATGATTTTTCTGAGCTATGTTACAGAATTGGAATTGCCTAAACATGGTAAGGTACCTGCAAAAAAAGCAATTGCTAGAAAATGGAAATCAAAATCTAAACCAACTATACTGGAAGTAGTGAATAAAGTAACAGAGATAAAACAACTGAAATTGAGATCTTTAGAAAAGGGTAGGAGCAAACTACACAGGAAAAATGGGAATTATGGGAATGTATTATTGATAGACTCACCAAGCTAGGCATCAACCCTTATGTCACTAGGTGGGTTGCAAATTGGCTCACAGATAGAACCCACAGTGTGAAAGTAGCAGACTCCAAGTCAGACTGCCGACCAGTCACGAGTGGAATCCCACAGGGTTCAGTCCTGGGTCCTCTCCTGTTTGGCATCTACTTCTCAGAAGTCCAGCCCAACATGGAGGGACTCTGGCTGACCAAGCTCGCTGAAGATTGCTAGCTGGGAGCCATTATTAACTCCCCAAGTGATGTAGACATCCTACAGAAAGGCCTCACTGAGACCAACGACTGGTGTCGAAACCATGGCCTTAAGCTCAATGCCAAAAAATGCATTGTCATTCCCTTTGGGAAAAACTCAGTTCCCATTAATTACCACATTGATGGTAGCCCACTGAACACTGAAGGCATTAGAAGAGATCTGGGGACACAGGTTGACAGCAAACTCTCCTTCGACCACCACATTGCCACTGTGGTCAGAAAGGCCTTCTATGTGGCACATCTCATTACCAAGGGTTTTGCATCCAGGAAGAAAGAGGTCATCATTTCTCTCTACTCTTACCTCTTTAGACCAATCATCGAGTGTAAAGACCCATTTGGCATGTACCTCACTAAACACCTGCAGCAGCTGGAAAGGCCAGAAAAGTACCTCACGAAGAGGATCCTAGGCCTTAAACACATGCCCTATATGGATAGACTCAAACAACTTCAGCTTTTCCCTGTCTCATATTGTCTGTTAAGAGGCAATCTCTGCTTGACTTACAAAGCCATGTCTGACCCAGCGCTGTTAGAAATGTTACACCTAAAGAAATTCCAATTCCTCTGCACCACACGCTCCAGGGACCTCAACCTCATTACCACAATCAATAGAACATGCTGGAGGGACAGGTTCATAACCCAGAGACTGTCCATGCTCTGGAACAGACTTCCCATACGTGTCAAGCAGAGCACCTCACTGGCCCTTTTCAAGAGAAATCTTGATGAGTGGATGGGAAATAGAAAGTTCACCCCGGGGATCACTCCAGTGGCTCTACTTGATAGAGGCACCAGGAACTAGCGGTGGCATGATGCCAGGGCACTTCTATGTGCTAGGCTTGTAAAGGCTCCAGTGAAGTTGGCCTAGTACACACCTATGAACCTATAATACACAGACAAGGAGGAATAATGTCTAAAAGGTGGCAGGACTTAAATGAACTATGTAATGTTTGAGTGAGAAAGATTGAGTAGATAATAAGTGATGTATAATGTTTGTAACTGGGAGTGTGTCAGTATGGTTTGTGATGTAAAATGCTTGTAACTAGGATTGTGTCGGTGTGATTTTTTTTCATTTATATAAATTTATACTTGCCTATGTAGTAAGTGATGGTTTAATAAACATGTTTCTTGTTTAGAAAAAGGGCAGGAATTGAATAATTTATGTAATATTGCTTAGGTTATATGATATATAGCAATATATGTGAAGTATAATGTTCATTATATTAATATAGTTTGACTATTTTTATATCAGTGTAAATTTGCTTATGTCACAAGTGAATAATTCAATGAAAGTGTTTGAAAAAAATATAAAAGGGGGAAGAGGACACCCCTGCCTGGTTTCTTTGCTCAAACAGAATTTATCAGAGAGAAACTTACAAACTTTAATGTACACCTCTGATATCTCGTATATCCTCCTAATCAACCTTATAATTTTATCAGGGAATGCAAATGTTTCTATAGACCTACTCATAAAATACCAACTTACTCTGTTGAGTGTTTTTTTTACATCAAGATCCACCAACAGTGGTATTTTCTTACACTCTGCTTCCCACTGGATCATCATTGTTCTACCAATGTTGTCAAATGTTTGTGTCTCCTCCACAAACCACACTAATCCATATCTATTTGGCATCACTTTTGCCATTCTTTTATCCATTGTAGACATTAACACTTTATAATCATGTTTAGAATTGAAATGGGCCTATATGAAGCTCAGTCTGATAGGTCTTTACCATCTTTAGGTATTAAAGCCACCAACTTCTAGAATATGGTGCTTCAACTCCTTTTAAAATACTGTTAAACAAAACCTTGCAGATCTTTATCAGTTTCTACCTCCTTGCTTCCAAACTTCCACGGGAATTCCATCTATTCCTGGGGACTTTCCTTTTAGATTGGTTATACATCACCATTTTTATATCATCTCTTCATATCTTAACTGTTAGTAATTGAGCCTCATCTACCTCTAGCCTTGGCATATTTAATTATTCCGTAAAGATTTCCATTTGTACCATTTCTTGATTTCCATATTTCTCTGCTTTATACAGATTTTCATAAAATTTCCAAAATATTTCTAGTACCTCAACAGGATAGCTGGTTATCTCACTTGTTATAGACTCTCTAATCTTAGCAACAGCCCCTTTATACTTTCTGTTGCCTGAGTTGCTGTGCTAAAAGTTTTTGTGCTCTAGAGTTATCAAAAACAGTTGCTTAATACAGTCTTTCTAAATGTATGCATATTACCACTGTAAACCCTTAAGTTTTGTTTAGAATTCTGCGCATCTTGTTCTGTGCGATTCCCCCTATTAACCATATCTCTCTCTCTCTTATTTCCACCCTATTTTTAAACTCCACTTTAGTTTTATCCCAATCCCTATCTATATTTTCAGAAGAAATTTCTATCTTCTTTAATAACTCCTGAAAAATTTCCACTACATATTCCTTTAATTCTTCTCTTTTTAACAGATAGGTGAGAAAGTGCCAGTGTCTTATTTTTATTTCATTAGCCTGCATTTTTATTTTAGCTATTATTGGCACGTGATATGAAGTAGTTATTGGATGAATACCAAAACTTTCAATTAAATATGCATACCTATGTTCCTATGAAATATAATTTCTGTCTAGCCTAGCCCAGTTTTTTACCTTGGAGAATAATATGGAAATTCACTCTGAACTCCTAGTACTGAATTGAATTCACATCTTCCATGCCAAATATTTTCATACATTTCTTCAAAAATCCACCCTCTTTTGTTATATTTTCCCTTGTGGGTTCCCCAGATACATCCTCACTGCTGCAAATCAAATTCCAGTCGTCACCTGTAAGTAACATTCCATGCTGAAAGCTGATTATTTCTCCCAGTGTTTTCTTAAGCTCCATTTTAGTAGTTTTAGGTGGAATATAAATACATGACAGTGTAATCCTTCTTCCTTGCCAGTAGTCCCTCATTACTACAAATCTACCATTATTATTTTTTTCCTTCTTCTTCTATCACCATTGGAGCTCCTCTTGCAATTAATATAAGTACTCCCATTTTCCTTTGTCCCAGATATTCTGCTGAACAATCATCCTGAAATCCTTTCTTTATCAAATTCACATGCTCATTTCTTTCCAACTGTGTCCCCTGTAACATAGCTATTTGCACTCTGCATTTTCAATATAGTTCACTTTCTTTATTTTTTTTGTATATTATCTGTGAGACCATTCATATTTAAATATAATACAGTAAGTGTCATTATGTTAAGAAGTTATTATTCCCACCTATTATATGTAACCGCTTATTTTAAATGCCTAGTTTCAGCTTTTGTGTTACATGCATACACTAATGTTTGGCATATTGATCTTGTATACAGTTGTTTCTTGTCATATCCATTTGAACCTATATCACATCTTACACATTTTTTTGTTTAGTGAAAACCCTCGAATAAAAAAAAAAAACACAGCCCCAGAATGCCCCTAAAACCTATTAACTTAATACTAACACAAAAGTATATGCATCTTCAAATATTGAAGTTTAACCCTCCTAACATGAACAATTATCCCAGATTGACAGCCACGCTTACAGACTTGGCTTAACCTATAGTGCAAGTTATTCATGCTAAGACTGATGGAACAGCCTTTGCTTCTACTTCCAGTAAGTGCAGTCTGTTTTTGTGTTCCTCTCCCAGTTTAGAAAAACACTTGAATGCTTTCAGAAAACATTATCTCCTAGCCAGTGACAAAATAAATACTCTGTTTTTATTGCCCCTTATCAGATTGTTACATGAGAACCAGATAGTTGCTTCTACTACAAGCACTCGTTTATTTGCTAGAGGAAAACTTTTTATTATATTCAGTGTTCTTTTTTATTTGCTTCCTCTTAACTCTTGTTATTAGTTCATGCCAATGATCTTAATCCAGATATTCCCCTATGCAAGAGTAAGAAAAAGCATATTACTTTTTCTTGTATCATACTCTTTTGTCCAGACTTTTCTTTTTACACTACACTGCCTATATTTCTTAAAAGTGAATGAGAAGAATGTAAGGGGGGGGGGGCAGGACCACCTGTTTACTTTAGTATCCCTTTTACAATCGAATATAACTGAGAAATCTTTACTTTATAGCATGCAGGCTATGTGATGCATTTTAAAAATACTACTGTTAAGAACAAAATGTTGTTTTACCAGCAGAAGGAGTTGATTCTGACAAAATTGTGGCAGAAAGACAAAGTACTAAAAGTGGGAGACAACAGAGTGTTTGTGAAGAATGATTGCTCATTGTACACCAGACAGGAGAACAGCAATTTATTCCACTATTTAGGGAATGTCAAGATGCATGTGTGAGATTGTACCCAGCTGCCTTCAGGGTATTCTTTCCTGGAGGCAATAAATCATTTTTTAATGAAGTACATGCTAAGGAGGAAATACAAACGTTTGTCCAACAAAAAGTAAGCTGTGACACAGAAGGAGATTCTGCTTCTTGTTCTTCTGGTAATAAAGATCACAGAGGGACTGTACCTGTGAAACGTTTTCAATATTTTCAACAGAAAATGTTGGCGTGAAGGAAGGGAGCACAATAGTTGACTAGAGTAATTGAGAGTATGTTAAAAATGAAGCAAACACAGGATTCGAAGATGAACATAAAATCAGTAACTTAGTATGGGATTACAGTGCAATAATTATATTTGTGAAATATGACAGAACAAGAAAATCTGGAAATATTGGACTTGTAGTGGACTCTAAAGCATATGCCCTACTTCATGTTGTTAATGTTCAGAAAAGTGCCTTGGGGAGGGGAAGAGGAGGGAGAAAGTTAACTGTAAGTAATGAATTGTTTTCTTAAATCGTACTAATTTTGTGGGATGTGGTTTTCTTTACATGCTATAAAGTAAAGTTTTCTTCAGTTATTTTTAAGTGTAATGGGGAATGTAAACAGGTGCTGCTGTTCTTTTTTTTCTTTCTCCCTCCTTCTCTCTTTCTTCTTCCATTTTAAGAAATGCAGACACTGCAATGTAAAAAAAAGTCTGGTTAAAAAGCATGATAAAAGAAAACTGAATGTGCTTTTTTCTCATTCTTGCACGGGGAATGGTTGGATTAAAGCCATTAGACTGATTTAGTAACAAGTTTTTAAGAGAGAGCAAGTAAATGAAAAAGAACATTGAATATTCTGTGGCTTTTTTCTAGGAAATACATGTATGCTCAGTAACAGTTCTGCAGCTGATCTTCATGTTTCCATGGAAACAATCTGATAAAGAGAAACTGGCTGCCTGGTTTTCTTGTCTCCATGGAGACATTCTGAAAAAGAGAAACTGGCTACAGTCTGGTAGAGAGTGTTTGGCAGAGGAAAAAAAAGAGAAGAAAAACTGACAAGGAATTAATGTTCTCTGAGAACATTCAGGGGTTTTCCCAAGGTAGATAATATTGTTTGGAAACAGTCAGGGGCTTTCCCAAGGTAGATAATGTTCTTTGAAAGCATTCAGGTGTTTTCCCAGCTGGGAAAGCTATAACGCTATGACAAAACCAATCAGCAGTTAGTAGAAGCACTGGCTACACCATGTGTCTTAGCATGGATAACCTTTCTTTTAGGTTAACTCAAGTCTATAAGTGTGACTGTCAGTTTGGGACTTTTGTTCCTATTACGAGGGGGTAAAACTTCAATATTTGAAGGTGTACATTGTTGTGTGTGTGCATTAGTATTAATTTAATAGGTTTTAGAGAGGTATTAGTGTGTGTTTGGTTTTTGGTTTGAGGGCTTTCAATAAAACCCACTTTGGTGGAGCTTTTCTCCCCGGGCCTCCGCTGAAAAAGGGCTGCTTAGCTCAGTCAGACAAACCCAGTCAACAAATGTAAAATAAATAAATAAAAACAAAAAGTTTGATAAGATGTGACATAGACTCAAATGGATATGACAAGAAACAACTGTATAAAAGTTCAGTCTGCCAAACAGTGTATGCATGTAACACAAAAGTTGGAACTAGACAATTAACAAAAAAGATGTTATACATAAAAGGTGGGAATAATAACTTTTTAATACAATGATGCTTTCTGTAATGCCTTTAAATGTAAATGGCTTCACAGATAAACACAAAAAAGAAAGTAGTGAACTATATTTAAAAAAGTATAGTGCAAATAGCTATGTTACAGGAAACACACTTAGAACTGAACATGTGAACTTGATAAAGAAAGGTTTTAATGATGGTTTTTCAGTGGAATACCTGGGACAAAGGAAAAGAGGAGTACTTATATTAATTGCAAGAAGTGCTCCAAAAGTGATAGAAGAAGATAAAAAAGCTAATAATAGCAGATTTGTAGTGCTAAGGGGCTGCTGTCAAGGGAGGAGGATTAAACTGGCATCCATTTACATTCCACATAAAATTGCTTTAATGTAGCTTAAGAAACTTCTGGGAGAAATAATCAGTTTTCAGCAAGGAATATTAATTATAGGTGGGGACTGGAATTTGATTTGCTGCAGTAAAGATGTGTCTGGGGGACTCAGAAGGGAGAATATAACAAAGAGGGTAGAATTTTGATGACAGATATAAAAATATTTGGCATAGAAGATGTTAATTTACATTTTATACTCCAAGATATAAAAACTGGGCTAGGCCAGACAGAATTTACACGTCACAGGAACATGTGCATTTAATTGAAGGTCTTGATTCTCACTTAAAAACTGTTTCAGATCATGCACCAATAATATCTAAAATAAAAGCACAAGGTAATAAAATAAAAATGAGGCATTGGTGCTTTCCCACCTATCTGTTGAAAAGAGAGGAATTTAAGGAATGGGTAGTGGAAATTATTTAGGAGGAGTTAGACAGGATAGAAATTTCTTCTGAAAAATATAGCTAGGGAGTGGGATAAAAGTAAGGTGGAGTTTGAAAACAGGGTGGAAATAAATGAATGGGAGCTATGGTTAAGAAGTAACAAAAATTATTTAGATGGACTAACAAATGTTAAAGTATTGCAGAATAGGGAGACTCTGACAGGACAAGAAGATGATCAACTGCAGAATAGACAGAAAATAAGGATCTACCTTGATAATACACATGAGATTAGAAAGGTTGCTATTAAGCAACTGTTTTTTATAACACTAGAGCACAAAATCTTTTAGCACAATGACCCAGGCAACAGAAAATAGAAAGGACTGTTGCCAAACTTAGGGAGCCTACAACAAGAAAGGCAACATGAGATCCTGTAGAGGTATTAGAAATACTTCAGAAATTCTATGAAAGTCTCTATAAAGCAGAGAAATATGAAAATCAAGAAAAGATACAAATGGAAATGTTTATGGAAGAATTAAATATGCCAAGGTTAGAGGTAGATGAGGCTGAATTACTAATGGTTAGGTAGGAGGAGATGAGATAAAAACTGTGATGTATGAAAGTCTCTATAAAGCAGAGCAATATGAAAATCAAGAAAAGATACAAATGGAAATGTTTATGGAAGAATTAAATATGCCAAGGTTAGAGGTAGATGAGGCTGAATTACTAATGGTTAGGTAGGAGGAGATGAGATAAAAACTGTGATGTATAACCACTCTACAGAAACTCCCCAGGAATAGATGGTATCCCTGTGGAAGTTTGGAAGCTTGGAAGAAAAAAATTGATAAATATCTAGAAGGTTTTGTTTAATAGTATTTTAAGAGGAGGAGAAGTAACAACATCTTGGAAGAAAGCAGTAGTAGATGTAATACTTAAATAGGGTAAAGATCCATCAGATCCAGTTTCATACAGGAACATTTCAATATTAAACCATGATTATAAAGTGTTCATGTGTATAACAGCTAAAGGAATGGCAAAAGTAATGCCAAAACTGATAGATATGGAAAATGTGGTTTTGTGGAGGGTAGGCAATCATTTGACATTAACAGAACACTGGTGATTCAGAGGGAAGCAGAATATAAGAAAACACCACAGTTGTTGGTGTTCTTGATGCAGAGAAAGCATTTGACAGAGTAAGTTGGGACTTGATCAGCAGGGCAATGGAAGCATTTGCATTTCCTGAAAAAATTATAAGGTGGATTAGGAGGATACATGAGGGACTGAGGGAGAAAATTAAAGTGGGTGGGGTCCTCTCTGGCAATTTCTGCTTCAGCAGAGGAACCAGGCAGGAATGTCCTCTTTCCTCTTTATTATTTGCAACGTATTTAGAACCACTGGCAAAGAAAATAAGGGACTCAGAAATTCAAGGATACAACTGGTATGGTAGTCAAGAAAAGCTGGCTTTATTTGTAGATGATATTATTTTATACCTAACAAAACCAGAAATAGACATTACAGAGTTGTGGAACATTTTGAGACAGGTTCAAATCTTTTCAGGATACAAATTTAATGAAGCTAAACAAAGGCAATAGTGATAAATTATGTACCCACACATAAATTGGTTCAGGAATATCCATATTTATGGGGACATAATAAAATTAAATATTTAGGAGCATGGATTAAAAATAATTCTAGTGTGGCAGCTAAGAATATGTGAGAAGAGACTAAACAAAATATAATACAAAAACTGAGAAAATGTAAACTTTGTTATATGAATATGGATAATAAGATACAAGCAGATAAAATATTTTTAGTCCCTTTAGTCTTATACAAATGACAAGCATATGTTTATCACCCAGAGACGAAGTTGTTGATAGCAATTAATAAATGAGCTGAAGCATATTATCTAGGAAAAGACAGCAAGAGTTAAGGGGGATACGCTAATTCTTCCAGTAGAACAGGGCAGATTGGGTTTACACAATTTGAAGGGGTATTTCAGAGCTACACAGCTAAGAATCCTATACATAGCACAAGCAAAAAACTATATATCAAAATGGAAAGGGATGATGATGAAATGGGGAAGCTCAAGAAACAAGGAGAGAATGGGATTTTGGATGCAGGCCTTTAAAGAGAATAACAATAATCATACAGAATATTATATCCATAAAGTAGCAGAAAGTATTCTCTAAGAACTATGCCAACACGGGATTGGAGAAAGTAGATTCTGTCAATAGGAATGACTGCAATTAGGGATATGGACAATAGGCGAGAGGGGGCTGGAATTTATTGGAGAAAACTGGCAAAGGAACCAAGGTATTAGGAGCAAATAACTAGACAGTGAAAGATGACAGAATGGGAAGACACCAAGAATTTATTTGGACTGCAGGTTAGAGATTGCCTTCCCTATCACGGATTTATATCAAGGTATAGGCAAAGAGAAAGAAATACGGAGGTCCTAAACAAAAGGCTGGCACTGGTAGAGTTTTTAGCAGAATCTATAACAGAAGCTGCCATTAAAAATGGAATAATTAATAGAGTGTAGAAAATATTACATGATAACTGTAAGAATCAGTCAGAGGGGTTAGAAAGGGTTGAGAAGACAGACTGAATAAGCAATTCACAAAGAAACAATGGGAGGATATATGCATGTCTCTCAAAAATGCAACAAAATTTGGAAGATTTAGAATTTTTCCCTGGAAATGTTTGCATAGATATTTCTATACTCCAAGTAGACTCTAGAGATTTTTTTCTACAGGCACACAGCAAATGCTGGTGGTGTGATAGAGAAGAAAGAGGGAACTGGGAACATATTTTCTGGGAGCGAAGTGAATTGGCAGAGTTTAAGGATTCCCCGTGAGATGTACTGTCGGAGATGTTGGGTGGGCAGATTGGTCTGACAAGGGAGATGATTGAGCTATGATACAGAATCGGAATTGCCTAGGCATAGTAAGGCCTTGCTATGTCTAATAATGGTGGCTGCCAAAAAAAACAGTTACTAGAAAATGGAAATCAAAATTTAAACTAACTACACTAGAAGTAGTGAATACAGTAACAGAGAGAGAACAACTGGAATTGAGATATTTAGAAAAGGGTAGGAGCAAACTACATAGGAAAAACTGGGAATTGTGGGAACAATACATGCAAGGGAGGAATGAGGTTTAAAAGATGGCAGGACTTAAATGAGCTATGTGATGTTTGAAAAAGTTTGGGGTAGATTATGCATATAATATTTGCAACTGGAAGTGTGTCAGCATGGCTAGTGATGTAAAATGCTTGCAACTAGGATTGTGTCAGTGTGGTTTGTTTTCATTTGTATAAATGTATGATTGCCTATGTAGTAAGTGATGGTTTAATAATGATGTTTCTTGATTAAAAAGGCAGGAATTGAATAATTTATGTAATGTTGCTTATGTTATGTGATATATATATATATATAGCAATATATGTGAAGTAAAATGTTTGTTATGTTAATTATAGTGTGATTACTTTTACATAACTGTAAACCTGCCTGTCACAAGTGATAATTCAGTAAAGGTGTCTGGAAAAAAATGTTTTACATACAGGTAACTCTTTCCTTCCTCTTCCTCTCTCCTAAATGTTCTTCCAAACATTAATGACATGGAGTAGGACATATGCTTTGGAGTCCTCTTCAAGTTTAACAAAGTAAAAAAAGACATTTCCACGTTTTCTTGTTCTGTCATGTTTCACAAAAATAATTAATGCTTTGTAATCCCACATTTATTTGTCAATTTCTGTCAGTTGATGGTTTTCTTCCTGTTGATCTCCATCTCCCATAACTAGTCTCTGCTTCATTTCCAACACACTCCTGGTTCTTCCAGTCAACTCTTATGCTTTTTTCTGTCTCTTAAGCATTTTCCTTTGAAGCATAGCACAGTCTTTCTATGGGCTTTATTACCAGAAGAACGAGACAGAATCTCTTTCTGTTTGACAGCTCACTTTTTGTTGGACAAAGGTTTGTATTTGCTCCTTAGAATGTTTTGCATCAAAAAAATACTTTGACCTTCCAGGAAAGAATATTCTGAAAATAGCTTATGCCTGCTTCTCGACATTCCCTAAATACTGAAATAAGTTTACTCCTCTTCCGTCTGGCATACAGTGAGTATTCATTTTCCACAAACACTTTACTGTCCCCCACTTTTAGTACTTTGCACTTTTGCCACAGTTTTGTCAGAATGACCTCTTTCTGCTGGTAGGATTGCACCTTTAATATTAAAGGTCTGGTTGCTTTCTGATGACCATGTATGGAACATACCCATGAGGTGCCCTTTTAATTAACAACTCCTGCTGTAATATACCAGCCCAGTTGCTTATTTGTGCTTTCATAAAATTAATACAGTCTGTTACTTCCTGCTTCTCTGGTGCAGCAGAAAATCTCAGGTTTTCCCTACATGCTCTGGCCTCTAATTCTACTATTTTTTGAAACATCTCATCTTGAGCTGCATACTCAGCCAGCCTTTTCTTCATTTCGTCCTCTGATTTTTGCAGTTTTATCCCCTCGTCTGAATATCTGTTTAAAGCTTCTTCCATTTTTTTCCATCCTTTTTTTTTTTGAGTTGATATACTCCTTCAGGGTTTCATTTATTTTAATCAGCTCTGAGCAGATTTGACTTATTTTTTCCTCTAGATTACTGGAAATCATGTCTTGCACCAAAGCTGAAGTTTGTACTGCTTTTTGCTGAACAGCTACATAATTCTTCCCAGTCAGTGTTTAGTCCCTACCTTTTATGATTGATTTTCTTTGAGGTTCTCTGAATTTCTTTTTTGCTGGTATCCAGGCAGTGCACTTACTAGCCAGTTACTGAAATTTACCCAAAAAGACAGGGTCACTAGGTCTCTTTTCTAAGCTTTGTTTTATCATACTAGGAGGGCAGAAATTAATCTGTTACTCAGTGTGCAGCTATCTTGGAAGTCCTCTTCCCTCTCTCAGGACTGTCAAGATTGTCTCTCTCTTTTCCACTGAGGGGATACCAACAGTCACAGAGAATATGGCTAACCCCTGGTCCACAGTGGCAGTAGGTGCTACATGACAGGAGGGCTCCGGGGTAAAAGATGAGTGGTTTGAGGTACAATTAATGGTCACAGCAGAGTAACCCACTTGGTGGCTGAGGCAAATTGCTAGCCTGCTATGACAGCAAAGGATGTTTGCTTAACTTTCTTTTTGTGGTTGGAAGAAGGACCTACCATGTGACTGACAGATTGTTACATGGTCAAGCCGAAAATGGTGCACATTTCCCAAGGAAAACAAGCAGACATCACAGTAAAAAGCTCTTTAAAATACTTTGCCAGTTTCACAAAGTAAAATAAATACAGTTTCTCCACAGAAAAAAAATGTATTTTAGTTACTTTAAACAACTTTTAAACTGACAGGAAGAAAGAGCTATCCTGTTTAAGAGCACAGTACAGCATCAAGACAGTCCATTAAAACACAAACCCCTAGCTTTAAAATAACTTTCCTGAATAGAAGAGTACTAATAATAAAATTATTAAATGGAAATTTTTTTTTCCACAAAGGGAGCTTATCTGTCCAGTAAAGGAACAGCATAAGCTGACCAGTGATCCTAGAAAGCATTACAGGAGCATACTCTTCGGCAGACGTAAAGCTCTGAAGGGCTTGGAACCCAAACTTACCTTTTGGTAAGCTCAGCTCAAACTGCCTGACAGTTATGGCAACTGGAAGATGTCCTGAAGCTTTGTAAGCTGGCTAGCTGTTATATCTTTGGCAGGATATAACCCATACAGCTAAGGCTACTGTAGCAGTGAACAATATGATGAATATAAAAGGTGGAGATGTCTCAATCTTCATCCAGAAGGAACTCACATCAAGGCTGGTAAAGCAGCATGATGCACTTAAGCTTATTCATGTCAAAATAACCATCAGAAAGGGTTTAAATTTGGAGTGTTACAGAACACTTGTCTGTCAGAAGTATGTTGACATTTTTGAAAATGTATGGATATGCTGGTGCAGATGTAAAGATGGAAACAAATCTGTTTAGGAAAAAAATAACCATCAGAAAGGTCCAGTACCACATACTTTCTAGCCATAGACCCCCTCTGTGACCTAAGGGGTCTACATTATATCATCGAACTGCTAATTATATATACCAACTCCGTGATCACACTACAGTGAGGAAAAGACAAATTTACTGATCCCTACCGTAATGCGATCTCAGTCAGAATGTTTCGACGAATGGCATGTTTGATAAAATGCCATTCAATTATGTGATCTTTCGATGTAATAATAGGGACCCGACATAAGAAAGCCATGACACCTAGCTACAGGAACTGGAATCACTCTGTATTAAACCCAATACCATTTTCCTAGGTAATATAACTCTACAACTATAGAATGGGAAACCTAACCAACACTAGTACACAAGCACAGAGATTTCTGGACTTTGTCAATACAAATGCCCTGGAACAGTCAGAGTATCTACTAGGGGGAATAACATCTTGAGTCTTGTCCTTACTAATATGGGGGCGTCTTGCACCATCCCTTGGTAAGTTACTTGTTAAATCTGACCATAAAGCCTTCTCCTTCGAAATAAAATTGAAACTAGTGACCCCATCACCCCAGGTCCTAAGTGATACATTAGCAGGCTTCAAATCCTCACCAAACCCCTCCGAATCCCCACCAAACCCCACGTAATTCCTCAGAATACATAGAACTAAGCACCATTACACTATACCAGCAGGTAAACAGCTGTGTAAATGCAGCTGTACCATGTAGAAACAAATTCAGCGCATACCTCAAAAGCAAACACCCTTAGTGGAATCATATCAACAAGCTTTACAATAAATGGAAGAGAATTTTAACCAAATATAAGAAGAGTAATTCCCAGCATGATACATCCCTCATCACTGAAATAAGCAAACATGTCAGGACCTTAATAAAATCCATCAAAGCCAAGTCTAAGGCTAAAATAGCCTCCCAAGCCAAAGACAATCACAAGTCCATTTCTAGCTATGTTCATAATCACAGAAGCACAACACAAAAATGTGCTAAGCTGATTGAGAATGATGTTTTCTACACTAAGGCTGAAAATATAGTTAACCTACTGGTTAATAGGTAGGTACTAGGCTACTGGCCCTAGGGCCTATATAAGCCTAGCCAAACAGTACCCTGGCTTTCACCACCAAAGAAAATAATTTTCCTGTGCTCCTGTCAAGCAGAGCCACAGAAGTGATCCCCGGGGTGAATTTCCAGTTTATTGTGGTGACAAAGTTTAGGTCCCTAGAGCATGTAGCTCAGAGGGATTGGGATTTCTTTAAGCGGAGCATGTCCAACAGCTCTGGGTTTGACATAACTTTGTATGTTAGGCAGAGATCACCTCTGAGTAGGCTATATCCGACGGAGAAAAGTTGGAGTTTTTTGAGACTATCTGTGTAGGGCAGCTATGTGAGGCCGGTAATCCTCTTTGTGAGGTATTTCTGCACCCTTTCCAGTTGTTGTAGCTGTCTTGTGAGGTACATACCAAAAGGGGTGTTGTACTCTATAATGGGTCTATTGAGTGACGAATAGAAGGGAACAATGACCTCTTTCTTCCTGGATGAGAAACCTTTTATGATGAGGTGTGCCACATAGAAGGATTTCCTGACTACTGTGGCGATGTGATTATCAAAGGAGAGACTACTGTCCACCTGTGTCCCAAGGACTCTTATCACACTTTCGGTGTTAAGTAGACTACTGCCTATTGGTAGTTCATGGGTATAGAGTTTTTACCAAAAGGGATGACAATGCACTTTTTAGCATTGAGCTTGAGGCCATGGCTTTGACACCAGGCATCTGTCTCAGTGAGGCTCTTTTGTAGGATGTCTACATCGTTAGGAGTTTTGATTATGGCTCCTACTTTGCAGTCATCTGTGAACTCTGTTAGCCAAAGACCTTCTGTGTTAGCCTGCACTTCAGAGAGGTAGATACCAACCAAACAGGAGAGGACCCAGGACTGAACCCTGTGGTACTCCACTTGTCACTGGTCTGAAGCTGGATTTAGAGTCTGCTACTTTCACAGTGTGAGTTCTGTCAGTGAGCCAGTTGGCAACCAATCTTGTGACATAGGGATTTATCCCTAGTTTAGTGAGTTTATCTATAATTCCAGAGTGGGGGATGGTGTCGAAAGCCTTGGCGAGATCTAGATAGGCTGTGTGAACCACCTTACCCTCATCTACGGCTTTGGTGACCACTTCAAGGAAGTCTATCAGGTTTAGGAGACATGATCTGCCTTTTACAAACCCAAACTGGTAGGGTCCAGAGTTTGGAGCTTACTAATGTCATTGTTTATAAGTTCCATGATGATACGTTCCATAGCCTTGCAGGCCAGGCTCGTCAGGCTAATGGGGCGGTAGTTCCCGGGGTCCATGGTGGCTCCCCCTTTGTGGAGTTGGATAACTGTTGCTGTGCGCCATTCAGTGGGCACAAAGCCTGAGGTGAGGCTGTGATTGAACATGGTACCTAGGTGTGGTACCAGTTTGTTCTGTAGTTCATGTAGAACACAGCCTGTGATGTTGTCAGGTCCCATGGATGCTGTGTACTTGGCTTTGGAGAGGGTTTTTTTTTTACCTGTGCAGCTGTGATTACAGGAACTTTGCATTCTTCTGGTACAGAGATGGGCCCTTTAGGGGGTGAGAGAGGGGTAAAGTTAACACTCAACCTATCTGCCAGAATGTTGGCAATATCAGTTCTGTATATTTAGTACCATTGTGCTGTAACCGAGAGCAGATCTGAGTGATGCCATTGAGATTCTTGACATAGCTGTAGAATGCTTTGTGGTTGTCTTTGGAATCAGTGGTGATTTTGTTTTTGTAACTAGCTTTGGAGGATTTTATGAGGAATCTCAGCTTCTTACTGAGGCTGACCAGGGAGTTCCTCCAATCATGGGATTTTACTCTTTGTTGCAACAGTTTCTTTCTTCTGTTGTAGAGTTTGTTTATGGCAGGGGACCACCAGAGTGGCTTCCTTTTTTTGGAGGATAGCATCTTGGTTCTGTTAGGGATTGCACGATCCATGCACTTGTGTAAGTGCTTATACAGTGCATTTATATAGGATTCAGCAGTCGTACCTCTACTGTCCGTCAGCATAGGTGTCATGAAGTTTGCCACTTCTGTCTTAAGAAGCGTGAAGTTGGCTTTGGAGAAATTTTTTACGGTGGTTTCCCTAATGGGGGGTGGGGGTGGGATGTCTAGGGTGATTAGCTTGTGGTCGGATCTGACCAACGAGGAACTGACCTCTGGTGTGGAACACTGGTTGCCCATGTTGATAATGACCAGGTCTAGGATATTGCTGCCCCTGGTGGGGGTGTGGATAAGTAGATCCAAGGCGCTGGAATTTATGAATTTCAGAAAACGTTGAGCACAAGAGTAGGATGATAAATTCAGTTCAAACTTTTCCCTGTTTGTCTCCTCCATTTATCCCACAAGATATGCCTGAATCTGACTCACCTCCGGCCATCACACAAGACCAAATTCTGCAGCACTATTAAAAACTAAAAATTCTGCATCAACAGGCTCTAAAATATCCTCGTATGGGTTTCGAATAGCATAAAGTACAATTTAGCCCCCACCCCCCAACAACACTGTTCAACTTCAGCCACCTAAATAAAGGGATTCCTCCAAGTGAATGGAAAACTGCTACAGTCATTCCCCTGAATAAGGGAGGACCTTCCACAGACCCATAGCTTCATATGCAAAGCCATAGAAAGACTTAACATGGAACTAATCAATAAGGGCATAGGGAACCTTCAAACAATGAACCTCTCTCGGTTTTGAATCGTCAAGGGCAGGTAATGCTTACTCTACCTGGTAGATTTCTCTGAAAAGGTCACCAAAGCAATGGAAGAAAGTAAAACAGTATACACCGCATACTTCAACCTGGCCAAGGCTTGTGACCACCCCCCCCCCCCCCATTTGGGCATATTAGAAAAGCTAAATAAACTAAGAATAAACCCCTGAATCACTCGCCCAAGATCAAAATACAGGAAACTACCTCCACAAAGAGACCAGGCATCACTGGAATCCCCCAGGGATCAGTGCTAGGACTTCTCCTGTTCAGAATCTAATTCTCTGAAGTAAAAACCAGTACCAAAGAGCTCTCGCTGACCATGTTTCTAGATGACTGCAACCTAGGAGTAGTTATTGAATCCCCAAATTTCTTAACCTAATCCTTCAGGAAGGTATGTCCTAAACAAATAACTGGTGCCAGAATCATGAACTGAATCTAAATGCCAAAAAATGCATTATGGCATCATTTGGAAAGTCTTCTACCTCAGGGAACTACCATATTGACATATGAGAGTTGACCCAGTTATTTGGCATTTGGGAACTGATGTCGACAGTGACCTAACCTTCGGTCAACATGTGCCCACTGTCATAAGAAAGTCATTGTGTATTGCACAGCTTGTAAGCAAAATGACTGCAACTAGATCTATAGATGCCATTGCCCCTCTTTACTCAGTCCTCATTAGGCCAATCATATAGTATGATGGCCCCTTTGGTGCATATTCTAGATACGTGCAGCAACTGGAATGCTCACAGAAATGCCTTACTAAAAGGATACAAAACCTAAATATGGGCTGCCTCAAAGCCCTGTCACTATACTCAATATCCTACAGACTGCCTAGATGTGACCTGTGTCTGGCACACAAGGCATGCTCTGAACTAATACTAATGGACCTAATGAACATCAGTATGTCAAATAGCATCAAAGTACTTGGCCCCAGGAATGGGATCTTTATAAAAAGGTAGGAGCAAATTACTTAGAAAAAAATGGGAATTGTGGGAAGAATACATGCAGAATAATGTTTTGGAGGAGGAATGAGTTTTAAAAAAAGGCAGGCTTTGAATGAGCTATGTAATGTTTGACTGACAATGACTGGATAATTCTAAATGATATACAATGTTTGCAACTAAAAATATGTCAATATAGTTTGTTTGCATTTATATAAATTTATGATTGCCTATGTCAAATGTGATAATTTAATAAAGATGTTTCTTGTTTAAAAAAAATACTCAGCCCTGGGATCTAAACCTTTTCTGCAACATCAACAGAACAGTTTGGCGGAGAGGTATAGAGGTATATCTCACATAGGATGCCACAGCTCTGGAACAGACTCCCCATCACTATAAAACAAAGCTTATCCCTGTCCATATTCATGTGCAACTTGGATCTAGGTATGAGTAGTAGAAAATTTACCCCAGGACTGCCCTCCTACTAATAATGGACAGAAACAGTTCCCAAATTTTTTATCGCATGCATGGGTCCCCTCAAATTATCTATGGTATGATCCCAGTTATTCTTACTCTGGCTAATATATAATTATTGGCAATGGGATAGGTAAGGGCAGTCTAACACCAAATGGGATAGGTTAATTCAAGCACCAAAAGGGAAACTGGCTCGGCTTAAAATGGCCTGCAAGGACAGCTAGCTTAAAACTTACCTATGAACTTAAATCCATCTCTCTAACGTGCTTTGTTTATCTGCTGAAGTAGGTTTAGAATCCTAGTTCAAGCATTAGTTGAACAGTTTCATTTGTGGAGATATAAAGGGTCTTGGAGTACTGGATTCCTAATAGTCTTAAAGGCAAGGCACAGACTTTCCCCAAGGAGTCTACATGGCACTGAATAAAGGGATAGTGCTTCTAGCATCTCCTGGTATCTTTTGCCTTTTAAGCCCGTGACTTTTTTAGTTAGGAACCTCTGGGCTCTCCAGTTGCTTCATATACCTAGTAAGATTCATCCCAAAAGGGGCACTGTATTTAAGTCTGATCAGTGTGGAATACAGAGGGGTAAGATCTTTCTTGGATTTAGGTGAAATACCTAGATCCACAAAAGTTCTTATTCCTCTATATTATGCAGTGATCAGACCTATTATCGAATACAACAGTCTTTCCATTTTCAAAATTAAGTCAATCTTCTTGAAGCAAAGATATACAATGGAGTGGGGCACTACAAGTTAAGGTAGATGAAAAACTGATGGTCTAAAAGTTTTAAGTGCTTTAAAAGAAAATTATTTGATGGATAAACACTTCTATTTGTTTATAGACACTTGCTGATAAATGAAAGTGAAATGCAAAAAAATAATAATAATAATGATAATACAAAAAGAAAATGTGATGGCTGCATCCCAAGAATGCAGAATGAATAGTAATTGATCTTGAGCAACAGAATAACCTTACCGCAAAACTGTGGAGGAGTGTGAGTGTTTTGTCCAATAGACTGGGGTGTATGAACAGGCAAGTACAATAAGGCAAACTGGTAATGTAAATATGGCTAGGCAGGTTGATGAATTAAAGTCCATGGGTCACTGAACGCAGTGATGTTCTAAAAGGGAAAGGCACTTAGCAGAATGGTATAAGTCAGAGTGGTGTGTTTCATGAAAATAAATTACAAGGAGTTGTGAGTCTATGGGATTTGTGGTTATAGAAGAGACTGAGTCACAATAAATAAAGAAAGCTTTGATTCAAAATACAAAGGAATTAGCTGGAGCCAGTGAATGAAATGCAGGCTGCTGATACAGAGTCTTTAAGCAGTACAAATTATGTGAGTGATAAAGTGTGGTATGGAGCCCAAGGGACTGAGGCTCTCTGTACTGGAAAGAAGTACAAAGCAAATTTCTGATCTAGAAATTGAGTCCACAAGTGGAAGTAGATAGGCTGTGTGAAAAAAAAGTACAGAAACAATCTGATTTGTGTGAAGAACACACCACTCAATGTGAAGTTAATGTTAACTGCCCCAGAAATGCAAGAAGGTAATAAAAGCAAAGTGGAAAACACTGCAACTCAAAGTTAACGCAAAGGGTTGACATTACAAATGACCAAGTAACACTGCAAAAGCACTGGGAAACAATGCAGTTTCAATCAAGCGTACACCACTCTACAGTGAACCAAGTCAAGTGTGACAATATTTAAAGTCTTAGCAGTCTGAAATACAAGTTGAACAGCCTGATATACAACAAAGTGAGCTATATAATGAACTACAAAAACTTTGAGCGTAGCTAGAGCAATGACATAGAAAACTTTGGAAAGAGCTGCATGAAATAAAGAAAATTTTTAAAACATGACTCCC
The DNA here is from genome assembly GCF_019279795.1 of Protopterus annectens. Lineage (NCBI taxonomy): Eukaryota > Metazoa > Chordata > Ceratodontiformes > Protopteridae > Protopterus > Protopterus annectens. The sequence goes on along the minus strand of NC_056750.1, from coordinate 283,825,114 downwards.
TAAATTTGCTACAAATGGAGAAAAGGCTATTATGCAATTCAGTAACCCAGTCCGAAATGAAATATGAGGACTTGGTCCCTAAATGGACCTTGTCTGAATGGAGTAGGTGGGGACAGATCACTTACAAAAGGAACACTTAGGATCACAGAGATGAAGTTAGTTACTTCTTAGAACAGATGGAGACATGCCCTCTGGCCTAAATAGAGCCAGATGCCTCTCAGAACAGAGTAAATTTGGAATCTCCTGTGAAAAGTCACTTATCACTTTTAGCACAGGAAGACATGCCATTAGGCCTAGAAAGAGAGAGAGAGAAGCATCAAAAAACCTCACTAGAGAAATAAGTGGAGGTAGCATACCTCAGAACTCACTAACAGAAACCAAGAGAAATACAAGTGTAATGATTAGATCGATAGCCACTGAGTGAGAATTTCAGTTATAAAATGGTGAGGACAGCCTAGGAGAAGATTGAAGCTAAGAAATGGAAACATGCAGAGACTAAACTGAAGGACTATGAGCTATTCTATTCTTTATTGTTTCTAAAATTAAGCATTATGCTTAAGTGAAATTTTCACTATGAGTATGTGTTTAATGCAAGAAGTGAAGCTTCTGTTCAGTTAACCAGGAACTAATTTCAACCTGGAAACTCTTGGTGATTTAATTCATAAAATAATGAAAGAAAATATACCACTAGTGGAGATGCATGCTAACTGAGATGAATTGCATGCTGTTTATGATGATTTCCCAGAAAAGCTCACAATGACAGGAGATGCTCTCTCTCAATATGTAAAATATTACCTTTACATAAGTGTACATGTGTGTGTGTGTGTGTGTGTGTATATATATATATATATATATATATATATATATATATATATATATATATATACACACACACACACACACACACATACGTGTACATATATGTTATATAATGTGCATCCATCCATCCATCCTCACCCCCTTTTCCCATTTTTGTATATGGGGTTGGGATGTCACTTCGGCAGTGACAATCATCTTGAGCCAAGGTTTACACCACCAGGTGGCTAGCCCTGCTGTGGTAGTTCATTCATACCACTCACTCGCACGCACACTCTCACCTACAGCCAATTTAGAGTGTCCAATCCACCTACTGCATGTCTTTGGAATGTTGGAGGAAACCAGAGCACTCCGAGGAAACCCACATAACCACAGGGAGGACAGGCACCCCAGCCGAGATTCAAACTGGAGAACATCTTGCAGTGAGGCGACAATGCTAACCACTGAACCACCATGGTCACCATACATATGTGTATATATTCACTTGTACACTGTAAGAATAAAAACAGACTATGTGAACGTGTCCCTAAACATGTCCTAATCACATAGGCATATTGTGTAAAGAAGTTATGTTCTTACCATAACATTCCATCTGTGTTGTCCATTTTCATTCTTCCTCAACTGATGGGTTCAGTTCTGATCCCTTGAATCCAACCTGGCTGTTGCTAAAGCTCATGGCAACCAAAAACTCTCGAGCTTCTCCCTTACCCATAATGCAACAACCCTAAATTACTTCAGATCTTGTTTACTGATTTTTACTAGAAAGAAAATATTTACTGTGTATAGCTAAAGAAGGTGAAAAATTGCATGAAGTCTGTATATAAAAGACTCTATATGGAGCTCAATACAAAGGACAGTGATGGCTCCTGAAGACTCATTCTTCCAAAAGTTTGCAAAGGATGGGGGTTGGTGGGTGGGGAGTTGAGGAAGAACGGAAATGGACAACATAAATGGAACATTATGGTAAGCACATAACATTATCTGATGATGTAAATTTTCATTCCATCCTCAACTGATGGGACAGAGTCCCCAGCTACCTAAAAATCTGGGTGAACTCAAAGAAGGATGTCCCTGAGCACAGCTGAACAAAAGATGTTCCACCTCTGAAAACCGGATCTAATTTATAACGAGTAAGATAAGCATGGGGAGTAGCCCAAGTAGCTGCTGCACTTACGTCATCTATGCCTGTCCTAGAAAGAAAAACTGAGGACGTTGCCATGGATCTAGTTGAATGAGCTTGTACTGGTTGTGGTAATATAAAACCCATTTTTTTATATATAATGATATGCATTCAGTTAGCCATCTTGCTAAAGTTACTTTGGCAAGTGGTTTTCCGAATTTCAAGTCCGCAAAGTAAACAACTGGTCTGTTTTTCTTATGTCTTTTATTCTATGCAGGTAAAAACATAATTGTCTGTGACCATCTAGTAAATGCAGCATGTATTTGCCTTTGTTAATTAATTGGGGAAAGAAAACTGGCAAATTAATTGACTGATTGATACTGGATTCCAACACCACCTTGGGAAGAAAGGATGCACTGGTATATAATGTAGCTCTATCCTTGTGAAAAATCAAATATGGAAGTTTTGAAAACAATGCTTGAATTTGTGAAATTTGTCTAGCAGATGTAATGGCTAATAGAAAAAACGTTTTCCAAATAAGATATTTAAGGTCACACTTAGCTGCTGGTTCAAAGGGGGGATGTGCAACTGCCTGCAGTACTAGATTCAGGTACCATGGGGGAGTAGGGTCTTTAAAGTGAAGTCTTAAAAGCAGAGTGCCTCTCAAGAAAGCTCTGCACAGCTTATGAGAGACTACTGAGGAACCTTCAAATCCAGTATGAAAGTTTGATTTAGCTGCTAACTGAACTTTAATAGCTGAACAACTAGTTCCTTCTTTAAAAAGAGGGCCAAAAATTATTCAAGGATGTTAATGTATCACAGATGAAAAAGGTTCAGCATAATTTTGATGTGCCCAATACAAGAATCTTTTACATTTGCTAGAATAGAGATTATGAGTTGAAGGTTTATGTGAAGATAAAAGTATATGCCAGACAGAAGAAGACAGCATAGGTTGTCTGGCTGTTAATGGAATTGGAGAAGCCAGGCCATCAGTCTGAGGTTTAATATGTCTGGATGGATCATGCCTGTCTGGTGAGACAGAATGTCTGGAACTGGATCTAGAATCCAAGATTGGTGAAGTAAGTGAGGCCAAAGGAAAAGGAACCAAATCTGTCGAGGCCAGTAACGTGCAATGAGGATGACTTTGCTCTTCAACATGGCAGCTTTCTGTAGGAATTTTGAAATTAGTGGAATTGGTGCAAACCCATATAGTAGACCGAGGGGGGGGGGCAGTCATGAAGTAGAGTATCCCTAGGTGATTCTCCCTGTGGAGGGATTAGGTCAAAGTAACTGCTGCATTCATTGTTTAGGGGAGAAGCAAAAGGATTGCAGCAAGGCTGGTCCCACTAACGAAAAATAATTTCCGTCACGTTCTTGTTGAGAGACCATTTGTGAGGTAGAAGAATACACCTGCTTAGCTTGTCTGCTACCACACTGGACTTTCCTGGAATGTGAGTTCGTATGAGAAAATGGTTGAGTGAAATCGCTCATTCCCACACTCTGAGTGCTTCTTGACACAAGGGTTAAGATCTGGTCCTTCCTTGTTTGTTGATGTACCAAACTACTGACATATTGCCTGTTTGAACTGCAATTGTCCCCAATGGGAGAGCATTCTGAAGGGCCTACAATGGTAAAAGTTCTGCTCTCGTCTCTAGGACGTTGATATGCAAATTGGCCTCTTCAGGGTATCAAGTGCCTTGAACTCTTTTCCCCAGAAAGTGCCCCCCTCCTAACTGGGAAGCGTCTATGGTCACTATGGCCTTGAGCTGAGGGGGAATGAGCGGGCGGCCTTGTAGAACCTGATCTGATTCAATCCACCACCTAGGATTTCTCTTGCATACGTGAGTGAATCATATCAGAGTTGACATGGGTTGGTAAAGTATCAACCACTGTGTTGCTAGAATCCACTGCAAAATCATCATGTAAATTCTGGCTAAAGGTACTAGTGTTATTGCCATTGACATTGATCCTAGAGCTTTGATGGACCAAGTGGGCCGAAATCTTGGTACTGCAGACTTTTTTTATGACCTGTGATCTTACAGTCTGAACTCTTGAGGGAGGCAGCAAAGCTATCATTGAGTTTGTGTTGAACAGTACTCCTACGAATTCCAAATTCTGAGCTGGTTCCAGTTGAGACTTGTAGTTTATGGTTATCCCCAAATGAGAACACATCTGGAGAACCTGATCTTTTGCCCTTAATAATTGATGCCTGGTCATGGCAGTAATGTGTCAGTTGTCTAGATAAGGAAACAGCCAGAATCCATGCAGTCTCAAGTGAGCTGCTGCTTCTGCCATATATTTGGTGAACATCCTGGGGGCTGTGGTGAAACCAAAGGACAGAGCTCTGAATTGGTAATGACTGGCTCCCATCAGGAATCTTAAGTACCTTCTGGATCATCTGTTCATCTTTATGTGATAGTACACATCCTGAAGGTCTAACGAGCACATCTATTTATCCTTGCCCAGAAAAGGGAGAGTGCAGTGAACCACAGCCATCTGAAACTTGGTTCATTGAGCTGACTTGTTTAAGTTGCTGAGATCCAAAATTGGTCTCCAGTCCCGTTTTCTTTGACACTAAAAAGAACCTTGAGTAAGTTCTGGATTCTGAATCTCTGGACCCCTGGTTTTGCAAGCCACCTCTACCAGGGGGGTGGCATTGACCACTGGAGTTCCATCCTCTGCCCCTGGGGGAGCTTCCTTCATGTGTGTCCTGGAAAGGACCCTGGGATTTTTTGAACCACATCTTCTGACCACCTCATTGATTCCTAGAAAATGATCTTTGAGGGGTCGAAAAACATATGGCCATGGCAGAAAGGGTCTTTCCATCCTTCCCACACCTGGATAATGTGCCCTTTACCTTGAGGCCAAACAAGGATGTGCCATCAAAAGAAGCACTGATGAACAACAACTTGAACGACTCCGCATAAATCACAAAAGCGCATCCAGGCATGACTCCTAATGGAAATACCCGAACTTTCTGCCCTTAAGGTTCCTTTGGCTACATGCAAAGTAAGCCTCATGGAAGAATTTGAAATAGATTGCAGAGTAGCCTACTGAGAAGTCACAGATGATTGGACATCTACAAAAACAGATCCTGATAGAGAATTTGATAGTTCCTTAATCAAACCCCTCTGTAATCTTGTAAAATGTGCAAATAATTTAACGAACTTAAGGCGAAGGTCACTTGAAGCATAGACATGTTTCCCATACCTGTCCATCACCCTAGACTTCTTTTGAGAGGATGAGCAGTGGAACTCTCCTCAGCAAATTCCTTTTTAGTGGCCACCACCATGACCATGGCATCAATGGGCACACGTTTACCCCAAAACTGCTTATCCAAAGATGGTGCCATAAACTTGTCTAGTCTCCTAGGTATTGGCTACCTTCCATGCCCACTGAGAGACTAACTCAATAAGCTCATTGATGAGTGGAGTAAACCAGGAGGTAAGATGGGGCAGTACCAAAATATCCAGGAATACAGACTCCTCAGATGAAGGGTTGCTGGGTGTCCAGCCACCTCTCTGCTCAAGAATCTCAAGAATGTCTCCAAATGAGACATCTTCAAGAGGTGACCATGGGGATCCTTCACCTTCATCGAAATCTGTATCTTCGGTGACGGACTCCTCTGAGGGTCCAAGTGCTTCCTCTTACATGTCTTCTTCTGAAGGACCTCCTCAGTGGGATTCTCTAGGGAAGTATAAGAAGAAATCGAGATACCTACCCTGTTGGGAACCCTGGGGGTCTCAGACTGGCTGTCCCTTTGGAAAAGAGTGATGAGGTTCTGAGCACAGAGGCATCAAGGTAGAAGGCTTGGGGACCAAGGGGGTTGGATCAATCCATTCTGCTGAGGCAGAGAAAACCCTCTTCACAGCCTTAAAGGCAGACCACTCCAGAGAAAGGGAAGACCTCGGATCTGAAAAGACAAGCTTTTGGACCTCTGTCCTTCCTGCTCCAAAGCCAATATCCCTGAGGTGGAAGCTGGAGCCAAGATATCCAGTGCTGAGGCTCCATGGCGCAGAGACAGCTCTAATAGCTTCAGAGTCAACTCAAACACCTTGGATCCAACAGCTCTCTGGATCTGACTGAACCGGAGCACTCAGAGTAAGCTTCAGATATGAAGATATCACTATCTTCAGATCTGTGCCAGAGGGTGCCAGGGACTCTTGAGACAGTTGGAGTCAGAGGAGGAACTTGCAGTGGGGGTATAGTACAAGAATGGACCTCCTGACCCAAAGGGATAGGAGCCAGTAAGACATCCATCTGACTCTGTGCCCAGAGAATTTTCTACACCACTCTTTCCACATCTTCCTGCATCAAATTTCTGGAAGAACAAGTGGAAATAACAGATGGGGACCTAGGTCTATGGATGCTCCAAAAAAAGGTGAGTGCAGCCTCGAGGGCAGCAGATCCACAGAAGATGAATATCTTGTTCTGGGTAGGTGACTTGAACCAGTAGGACTGGAAGTGGACAGATCCCATACCGTTTTTATCAGATCCGAGAAAGTCGGGTCTACCAATGTTTTCTTTTTCGGATCCAAGAGTGAGGTCAGAGCCATCTTGGCTATTTTCTTGGATGGATCCAAAACCACGGAGGATATAGAAGGTTTCGGAGATGAGGTTCTTTGTTTTGTTTTGGGGGAGTGATCTCCAGATATAGTCTCTCCAAAGGCTGAGAGTAATAAGCCCTTTAAGATGAGCTTGTTTTCATATTCAACAGGTGCCCTGGGGTTGAATCCATGGCAAATGGAACAGTCTTCCTGGAGATGTAACGATACCAGACAGTACACATGCACTGTGTTGGCATCTGACATAGGAAGCTTATGCCCACACAAAGCACTTTTTTTAGACCCTGCAGGACCTTTTTCTGCCATAACCAAACAATATAAAAGGCAAAAATTTTAAGCAAAGACAGATAAAGTTTTTTTTTTTTTTTACATTTTAGGAAAGCAAAGCAGAAAACGAAAAAAAATACCAGCAATGGTGGAAAAAGGAGCTGCACCAAGTGTAGAAAGAAAGTAAACACTAACAATAGTATTTAAAAGGTACGCAAAGTATGATAGTCAAAAAGGGGAAGAAAAAACCTTTAAGAATTTAATGGAAATTTGACTAGAGAATTATAATAGTATACTTATCTGATAAATGCTCAAGAGTTAAAGAAAACCATGTCTTTCGCTGAAAGCAGCAAATGAGATCTGGGGAAATGTAGGGTTGGTGCATTATGAGTAAGGGAGAAGCTCGAGAGTTTTTGATTGCCAAAAGCTTTAACAATGGTCGAGCTGGATCTGAGGGATCAGATCCTATCAGTTGAGGATAGAATGAAAATTGACAACATCAGATCAAATGTTTTTGGTTATAGACAGCTGTCTCACTATGTCATCTCTGCCTGAAAATAGTATTGTGAACTTTCTGCATACACAAGCTTTCATATTACAATTCCTAGCCTTTTATTACAGAAGCAAACGTTTAGGGTGCAAGTTTCATCTGTCTTTTTTCTGCTATTCAGTAGAAAATCCATATAAATTAAGATATGTTTTTTTCAACTTAGTCCATTAGAAAATATGCTGAAGAAATCATGGTAGAAAGTTTGCTGTTGGCTCTTACCTTAAGAGGACGAAATCTGTCAGGTTGTTTCCAACGAAGATATAACTGGCCAGCAATTGAAAGACCCACGAAGAACCAGTAGCTAAAGCTGTAGTAATTGATCAGCTGAAAAATATCCTCCACACACAGATACACCAATGCCATGGCACCCTATTGGAAACAAGTTAAGACACATCATGCCTTTATCCTTTAAAAGACAGCCAACTAGAATCACTTTAGCAAAGTAAGTATCGTATTCCTGAAGAAGCATACTTCAGTAATATTAAAATGAATTGCTAGTAGTAAGCATGTTTGTCTCATATTTATCTCACAAGATACACACCACTTTATCAAACTGTGAACGTTTCCAGACTTTAAGCAATTTGTGTTTAGAGTGTTACCACATGTTCCTATCAATCCAGGTGGGGGAAGACTCATGATGATGATTTGAATAATACTGAATATAAATAGCAAATTAAAAATTAGATGCATGTAGAAGTTCTAGAAAATATAATGTAAATTTTAAGTGTTATCAAAAGAAATATAAAAGGTTAATTAACAGATATGTATTTATTTATTTATTTACCGGGAAAGTCCAGCTAGCCACAAGGCCCTTTTTTGGTGGAGACCCAGGAAGAAAAGCTCCATACACAAAAAGTTAAAGAACAATATATTGTACAATCATAATATCCATATTCTAAGCAAATACTACGACTTCTGTGTACATAATAGTAATGTATAAGACATTACACATTTGTATACAATAGTAAGAAATGGTAATACAAAAGGCTCCCAAATACATTTAATACGTATTAGGAATAGTACATTCTATGTGTGTTTAAGAAGTGCTACTTGTTTCAATACTTAGGTGGTTCAACAGAATTTATTAGAATTGACTTAGTTCATGCATTTGATGTATTTTATTATGTTTTAACTTAGTTTTTTATTATGTAACAGAACTGTGCTTATGTGACTCAATTTGTTTTTTGTATTTAAATGATGAGGGGATGAAATTTTGTTAGTCTGATGAAGTATCATGTGTCCTGTCAGATAAATAAGAAATGAAAGTTACTCCTGTCAAATGAATTTGAGATTTATTTTGTCATCCTGCAGTTTGCTTTCTCCACAAAGTTACCAGATTGTTTTTAGGTTTTGTTTATTATTCTGGTGGAAGGGATAAATTATACTTTTATTTTACTTCTGTAATATATTCAGACTGAAAATCTGCAAAAAAACAGCAAACCACTGGTAAAGGCAGAAAACTCTAAAAAGTACCATATGGCAGGACCAATGGCACAGAGACAAAGATTATGTCGGTCTCACCAGCAATCTGCATTTTGGAATGCACTTTGGTCATTGGGAAGGTCGGCCAAGGGGGTAATAGGATGAAGCAGCTGATAGTAAGCCTTCTGATCTTGGATGGGATGGTTTGGGAGGAACCACAGTCTGTGTGAGATCTGGAGGGGACCAGAAACTTGAAGGCCAAACTTCTACAAGGTGGAGTAAGGGGTATCTTGAATATCATGAGTGGATGCATTCACCATGCACAGTGACATCACTGCATGTCATTCCTCCTGTTATGGATCTTTACTGGCTGCTATGGAATGATGACCAGCACGTAATTTACTGCTCCCTGCATAGTCCTTGCTTCCTGAATATAGGAATGCTTCCACAAGGTCTAGTAACCAAAAAGTCAGTAGCCCAGTTGATGAAGGGGACATCCAGCATTGTCCAGTAAGGCGTTATACTGGCTTTAATGGAGAAAGAACACATCTGTACAGAAATCTGTCAGTTAAAGCAGCAGTAATTCTTTAAGGAAAGGTAAATGTAACAGAACAATTGTAACTACAGGTCTATCCATATTCTGTTTCCTTTGTTGTAGATAGTTTTTCTACAGCTGCCCATTAGTCCCTGTCAGGGACTGACCTTAAGAGCATATGGCAAAACTGTGCACTGCTGCCTTGGGCTGTGACCATTGCCTGTCATGTCTAGATAAACTTCACAGTGTGTATATGGAGAGCACTGGCTTCTCAGCATTCCACTCTTTGGAGTCTCAGCTGAATGCCTTGCAGTGTTATCTTACACACAGTAACTGAATATTGGCTTTTATGAATTCACAATCACATACAGACAGATGTTTGTTTATTTTGCATTTGGTACCTGGATGGACGCACTGGTCCAAGACCCTTTTTCAGGCATGCTCTACTATACAGTACTGTGGCACCACCACACCAAAACATTCTGGCACTCCAAGATCATACTTACTGAAATACTACCTTTATCTCACCTTTTCCCTGTACTAACCTGCTATCTACTTGTTTAGCTGCATTTGCTCCAAACCACTGAATCAATACTTTTATTTTAACATTTTTGTTTTAACTGTTTTTACCCTCATCTCTATGCTCCTGCTATCTTTCCCTTCCTCCCCACTGTTTCACTTACCTTTCTCGTACTACTAATCATTCACAAAATGTCTTCCAATCAACAAAAAAGCTAAAAACCAAGGGAAAACAAATGCAATTCAGAGGCACCGTTCCAAACAGACCACTCAGTAACAGTAAACCAACAAATGTAGTAAAATGTATTAAACCAAAAAAAAATCAAAGGTGTAGTGCTTTCCTCTTATAAATGCATCACAAAATACTTCAGTAGGAAATACACGTTTGACCTAAGCTTATATAACTTCCTTAAAGTCACTGATAGTGCAGACTTAAAGAAATACCTTCTCACTATCTAAATTAATTAAAATAATACTACTAAAAAGCCTTCCAAAACACAAGATTTCAGCTCTAAACATGTGGAAAATAGTACACAGAACATAAATGAATATATAGGTAATATTTAAAAATCAGCCTTTGATAAAATTAAGTATATTACATTTAAGTAAATTAATAAATACTCTTTAACTCAAACTATAACTTCTGTATCACTTATCTAATAACACCCCAATCAAACTGGTGACTCAGCAAATTACTTGGCGGCTCCATAAATGAGAACCAAAAGTTTGACATCCATATACAGTAAGCAATTAATAAGACCCACAGAAGGTCTTCCTAACTGATAATGCCAGAAAAACTACAGCCTCTACATTTCTTCTACCCTCACTATTATACTCTGCCACCATCTACACTAACCTCCAGCATGCATCCTCTAAAATAAAATAGGACAATGCTACAACAAAACTACTACATTTGCTACCAACCTAATTGCAAAATCCCACCACTACCTGGTCTTAAAATAACTACACTGGCATGAACCTACACACTACATTCCTATAACCCAGTTGGAGACAGTCCATAAAATAATTTTTTAAACCTCAAAACTTCCCAGCATTACAAAACGATGTAGAACCTTACTCCCTAAACAGGGCTCTCTGTACTATGGACAAACTTCTCCTTACCTTAATCATAGCCCACAAATGGGCAGAAAAGTTTCTATACTTCAACTATATGTCCAAAATCTGGAACTATATTCCTGATACCATTAGACAATGACCCAAGTTACTCATATTCAAAACCGTTTCAAAACAACACTTCAGTAACTCATAGATAGTTCTCCCCCTGGATAACCAACTTTGGCTACCAACCTACACCTTCTTTACTGTCCTCGTTATTAACATCCTGTACAGTAATTTAAAAGGGTTCTTCCTCCTGCAAACTGCAATATACTGTCTTACATTAACTGTATCTAATGCTTTATGTTTATTCTGTATGGAAAAATAGGGGCTAAAATCAGGGATGCTTATTCGAATGTTAAAGAATGGTGGAAGGTGTGCCTCAAGAATTGGTGCTTGGGCCACACTTGTTCATAATATATATGCCTGGTTCTCCAATTCAAAGTACGATAAGTGTCAGCAGATACTATTGTTACTAATTTAGATCACTAATCTGGACTGCAGGAATTTATGAAGTTGCCCTTTGCTTTGAACAGTATGGTTTTAGAATCTGTGGATATGATAAGAGATTGTGGGAATCATAGATAATTATTTTTCTTTTGTTTCTTGCTCACCTGGCTAGCTTTACTCCAATTACTTTTCTCCAACTCTTACAGCCACTTTCCTAAACTCTTACTTTTCCTCCTTCTCTCACACCCCATCACTAACTACAATTCTTCCTCCGTCCATTTATCTTCCTGCACATTTCCATAACTTCTCCTTTCATATCTCTTCATAGGAGGTTACTAGGCTAATGATCCTGGGGCCCTTACAAGCCTAGCCAAGAGTTTATCCCCAAAAAAGAAATCTCAGTCAGCACGTCACCCATGTCAATGAGGGACAGGTGGAACCCCTGGGACAAACTTGTGGTGTCCCATCTACTCATCAAGGTTGTGTTTGAAGAGGGTCAGCAAGGTACTCTGTTTGATGTGTATGGGAAGTCTATTCCAGAGACAGGTCAGCCTCTGGGAGACAAACCTGTCTCTCCATCATTTTTAAAGTTAAAAAAAAACCCAGTTTGATCTTTTCCCTGCAGCCATCATGCTATACATACATTAATTGTTACTGTATGTTATTTTTCTATTCAACAATTCACCAATTTATGCTAATTTCTCTCTTGTATATTTGTGTTAAAATGTTATGTTATGGTCATGTAAGAAATGCTTAAAAATCGTGTAAATAAGCTCATGTATACATGTTTTACCCTTCAATTTCAAATGCACATGATGTGTAACATAAATGTGGAGCGTTTCTCTCCAGACCTCCGCTGAAAATAGGTTTTGCTGAGTCTGACTTTTCCAGGTCAACAATGACAAATAAACAAATAAATACTTTTTAAGCTAATATTTGGGTAGCTGTTAAGAAGTGTTTATGGATATTACATCTAGCAGATTAACAATGTCAAAGGTTTGGACTAGACTAATAGGCTTGTGCAGTTATCAGTCTACACAGTCAGTTACAGAATACTAAAAGGAGACTTAATACACACATATTTGTACACTCAATAGGTTAGCAGCAAATTTGGCTATTAAGATTAGAAATCATTTAATTGAAACTAGAACAATGGGCTTTACATTTTTAAGAGGACCCTTTAATTGTAGAGCATGTTTGTTATGGAATGCCCTACCATTTAGGATTAGAAAGTCAGACAGTATGCAATATTTTAAATGTACCTTAGATTGCTGTTTAAAGAACAGAGTTTATAATCCAACATTAATTAGGTAACAAAACTCATAGAAGGTGAAATTAGGCTTTCAGTATAAATGTTTAACTACACTGAACATTGAACACTATATACTATGTTATCATTTGCATTTATTTCTTCACCTTTGTTAAGTGCATGTTTGTGCTATGTCATGTCTTACTTCATGTTATTGTAATTGGGGCATTTCTCCCCAGGCCTTTCCTGGAAAGGGGCTGCTCTTGTCCAGCTGGACTTTCCTTGTCAACAAAAGCAAATAAAATAAAATGGTCTCACTTCAGATAATGGATCCAACAGTTATATTTTACCACTTATGTGTATTTATCCTTAGACACTTCCAATAGTGAGCCAGCTGTAAGCTTTTATGCTTGAATAATCAAATACTTTAGTTGAAATAATCCACAATGATAATTAAAAGAAACATACAACATACACCTTTGCAGGAAAATTTAAATAAACATTGTTGAAGTAGCAGCTTTAGATAAAGGCTGGCTACAACACTGGCCTACAACTGTCTTCAGCTAAAAGGTGACTGAAGCTGTTTGTTGCTAAATTGTACATTTATTCAGTAGTTGAAGAAAGACGGGCAAAGTTATGCAAACATGAGCTCAGTGTGTTTCTCAGTAGTAGTCTCTTTCTTTCTCTCAATTTCCATGCTTATTTCAGCCTTCTTGAATGCCAAGTTCTTAGTAAAATAATCCATATAACTTGACGAAAATCCTTCAAGATATCACAGTACAGATATTCAACTAGCACTGCCATATCTGATGAGCAACGCTCTTTGTATATGGCTTAGCTGCCCTGAATTCTTCTTCTGCTAAGTCAACATTGCTATCTGTGCCATAACTAGAGTGGGTGAGGGGACAGTCTGTCTCCGGGTCCAAATTATTTGGATGCGTGATCAGCAGTGCTGAATATCTGACACTTGGGTGTGGGCAAAGTTCTGGAATTCATTTCAGTAGCCATGGCTGATATAAGCTGCTTGCTAAAGTTCAGAACATTAATAATTTTTTTTCCCTTTGGCCTAAGGGGGCTGCCAGTCTGGGAAGTGCCAAATGACCTAGCTATGGCTGTGCCATATGCCTGGCTAGAAAGTTTCTAATCCGTTTAAGTTAATATTGCTTCTCTTACAGGAAGTAACAGCTTATGGAATATTAGGTCTATCTGTGTGTTTGTGTGTGTGCGTGGTGTGTGTGTAAACGGCTGTACTTCCTTCTCTTTGGGAAAGTTTTCTGTAACTGTAAATCATAACACTTAGTAGACTCACAAACAATATTTCAGTATCACTGGGGACAAACAATTAGGATCCATATAGGACAGCAGTGTAAAAATCTGGTTCGCCTCTAGATTAGGTGTGCACAAACTTTTTTTTTTGAAAAAGTGTTCACTGCATTTGAAAATGCTGTCTGCTTGGGATGCCATAACTTACGGACCTCGATGCTTTGCCAGAGATGGCCTGCATCTGTCACCCCTGGGTTTCTGCATACTGGCTAAGGCTCTTGCCACCCCTATAGTGCCTTTTTTAGGTGATGTTCCAAAGACCAAATTACCACCGTAACAACTATAAATAAATGCAATTTGAGGGTCATACTGCTCAACGCTAGAAGTCTAAATCTCAAGATGCACTTGCTCAAAGCACTCCTCAAAATGGAGAACATCGAGATTTGTGCTGTAATGGCGACCTGGTTTAAAGCAGCAGAAAGCACCCCTGAGCTACCAGGCTATAACTCAGCTAGACTAACAAATTTACTAAAAGAGGGTGCAGTTTTACATTTCCAGTTTTTAGTTATAACTTTCCGAGTAATAGCCAAGATAGACCAAAAAAGGGATTTGTGAGGCTGGTGTAGTAGTAACTGGGTTTGGACACTGAATAAAATCAAAGAATGTGTGATAACACAATTATCTGACCACGATGCTTAGAAGTTTCTAAAATAAATCCAAAAGGAAGGCACCATCTTACATTCAATTATAATGTGAATCCAATCTATATCAAGAATTTCATTACCTCTCCAGCATTTTATTTTTTTCTGATTTATATATTAATGCAATTTTGTGAGGTGTTAAGAAATCTCTGTGTAAAAACTTCCATGTATAAATTTTCTAATAAAGTGAGGACATTGATTTCCCTGCAGATTTTAAGAATATTTTTTATTTACATCTGAAAGTACTTTATTATTGATTTTTAAGTAACAAATTATGTTCTTATAATCTTATAAATAATTGATAAATATGGCCTCCCTTTGGATTGACTACTATTTGCATTTGATAAAAAAAAATAAAATAAAAATAAATCAAAGGCTTTAAAATATAGTTCTCTGCATTTCTTTATATGATATTGTAAATAGATGAGTAAACTGAAATACATCTTTTAAAATGCATTATGTGGTATACTTTAAAGTGATTATGGTTCGAAATGTGGTATTCTAGTAACCAAAAGCTGCAAATAATTCTAGTTTTATAAAGTGCTTTGACCTTGGGTATAGTTATCTAAACTAGGTAGTAAGGCAACATCCTACAAATACGAACTTTAGAGGCAGAACTTTTATGGAAATATCACATTAAGAGTTTTGCTAAGTTTAGTGTTGTAGCCCTGCAATTTACTGGACAGCAGTTGATTTGCTGATGCCATTTTTTACATTATAAGAAAAATTTTGCATTATTTGATAGAAAGAGTGTGCTTAAGTATCCTTGCTACAGAAATCAAAATGTATTAATTATACAAAGATAAGCAGCTACAAGAAGTCCAATCTGCTGGTGCAGTGTCAGCCTATAGGAATGACTGACCTATGTTCATTTAGTGGACTGAGAACTGGACAGTGGGAAGATGGATGAAGTGTCTTTTGGACAGCTTTCCTTTCTTGAGCAGATGGGAACAGAACTTCCATTATACCAGCATCTCATACAAGAGGGCAGCATCCAGCCCTGTGTGATAGTCAGCACAACTAAGGAAAATAGCATGGCTCTAGCAATTTCACAGTATCCCAGGTTAAGTGAACAAGCTCAAGGCCTGTTCTCTACCAAAGACCTTGCTGCCCCAGATCCGTTGTTAGAATTTATGGGTGCCTAAATATTCATACGTATAAAAAAATGAGTCAACTGCAGTAAACCACAAAGAACTCCAAAAAGCACATAGAAAACTAACCCCAGAGTAGTATAAACGCTTAATTGATTTAACTTAACAGGATAAAGCTTTCGGGATACACCCTTCTTTGGTAATCAACACCAAGTTTTAAAACATACATCATTTTATATTTTAAAAGCACAGTTCACATGACACAGCCAGCCAATAGAAACATTCAAGTAATTACTACTTAAAAATATGTAAAAAAAAAACTTTTGATGAAATGTCATTTAAAGAAATAAGATGTTTAGTATAAGCACAAATATAAAAATAAATTTGAGGTTACTATATTGTATACATAAAACAATGTATAACTTAAAATATTACTTATATTGCATTTGTCTTTCAAACAAAAAAAGGTTTTATAGTTATATTATTTAAATCAGGTTTATCAGCATCTGATCTAATTATCCATTTATACTCAGCAATATCTAATTTATTAGTAATATCACCTCCTCTTATATCTCGATGCAAAACTTTAAATTTAAATTCATGTGTTTCATCATGTTCCATAGTATGCTTTGCCAATGCATTTGTTGCCACTTTTCTTCTGATGTCTGATTTGTGTTCTACTATACAGTCCTATATAGTCAGCAAGTTCTTAACTGTAAGTACAAATTGATAGACTGAGTTTAACTGAGAGAGCAAAATTATTTCATATGGGAGAGAGTCTTTCAGATTGGAAGTTGTCATGTTTCATGGTATAATTAGTATTAATTTTTACTAAGGTCAAGTGTTCTCAATGTTCAGGTCACCAGCAAGTATTCCAAGTAAAGTTTCCAACAGTAAATGGTCCTTTAATACTTTCTATAAGCAGGTATAGCTTTCCACCAGGAAAGCAACATAATACAGACTAGACATAGAGCTGCTCTAATTTTTCAGACAAGTCTTAATGCCCTTCAGCCTTCTTTGTGAGGAATCTTGATACCTTCTTCAATTGCATCAGATTGTGCGAGTCAATTGCAGTTAATGTTAAATGTGGCTCCAAGTATGCAAAGATAGCACGTGCCTAACCACTGTTATGGACATGGCATATCATCATATTGCTAGTGTAGGACAGTTAAAACATGTGAACATTATATCTCTCCCTAGGGTAACAAAAGCCTGGCCACCAATATTTTACCCTCATTGCTGGTTCAAAGGCTGTATACTACAACAAGCAATTCTTTTCTAGAAAATGGGGAATCACAACTGGGTAATGTGGATGAGTGTAATTAGTGGAAATAAGGGAATAAAATTGTTACTGGAATTCAGTTTATACTAGATGATAATCAGAAAGATCTTGGTTCAAATACATAACATTAAACTGTGTCTAAGCTATCATTTATAGGTCCTGATTAGTTGAGACAGCAATAAAATCATGCAAATTGTTAAATGAAGTCATACGATTACTGAGACTGTAGATTCTGATAATAAAAGCAAGTTATATAATACACAGTATTATGGTATGTAGCTGTAAATCAAGTAGGAAATACAGTGAGACATGAATGTAAAATTAGCAAGAAAGTATAAAGATACGTAAATCTGATGTTGGCATTCTTCATTCAGTCATGACAGTTGGGTTTTGGTTCCGTCCTTAGAACCAGCTCGGCCATTGTAACAAGCTCGCGGCAGCCAGAAACCCTCGAGCTAAGGCTGCCCATAGTGCCTCTCTTCCCTTCCCTCAGATCTCGTTTGCTGTGTAGATTTTCAGGACATGTCAGGCCGTGCTCTCAAGCTAAGTGCTTTATTTTTCAATATTTTTTCTTATTTATACCTCTTCTCTCTAATTTTTCTTGGTCATTTTATGTTTCTGTTACATAATTAGTGACTATCTGTGTGTGAGTGCTGTTTTTACCTGTTTCGTATTTCTTCATTACCATAGTTGGTCTAGGCCCCTTCCTTCCCTCTTATGTCTGGTAACTCTTAAACACCATTGTTAGTATTTTTTTTCCTTTGTTTCCTTTCTTCTCCTTTACCCCTTTTGGATATTTATTTTGCTACCACTCTTGATACGCTTATTAAAAAAAAAAGTCTTTAACTTCCCTTGATTTTCACACTTGTGTGTGTGTGATCGCGTGAATGGCTGTTTATTACATTTTGTAATTCACCTAACAATGGCTGAGAAATAGAAAGATGCCCAACTCCAATGGGCATCCATCTTACATTTATTTTTGGGGGTGCCACACTTGGAAATTCAGCCACCGTGCAACCTCTGTAAGGGTTTTAGTGCCTGGACCCTTGCAGAGCATCACAACAAATTGATCCTCAAAGGGTTGTTAAAAAAACCCTTTTCAGAGGCTTTGTCTGAGGTGGAGGCATCAAAACCTCCTAAAAAAGAAGCAAAAAAGAGGAGCCGCTCAGTCCCAATGTTTCCTCAATCTCAAGAATCAGAATCATCCAAAGTCCATGTTTCCATGGAACTGAAGTCTAAACAATCCAAATTGGCACTGACAACCGTCTCGGCACAGAAGTCTACAACCTCTTCCACAATGCCGTTTATTGTTATGGACCTGACGAAAGTTACCATGGTACTGACTCCTTCAGTGGTACCTAGGACCCTCTCAGCATCAACAGTAGTTTCCCCAGTAAAACCAGTCACTTCCCCCCAACACAATCTTTTTGTCAACCGACCTTGGTGCCGTAGGTCGAATCCATATCCAGGACTCGATATTCCTGATATACTGACCCGTTTGTTGGTCAGCAGCTCAGTCCTTTGATTGAATATCCAGAATCTCCCTCAGGGATGTCTATTTGTTCCACCAGGAGCCATTCAAGGCTTGATGTAGTTAGATTGGTGGAGCAGCTCTTGGCGGTCAAAGGCATTCCAACCCCATCTAGGACTTCCCTCCCATCTGGAGCCATCTCTAAAAGGACTCCAACTTATCCTCCTCCTTCAACTTCCTCGCAGGATTTGGATCCCTCGACGCCAACACCTCTCCCGGTGCCAGCTTCTTCGGTACTGATGGTGGCTCTCACCTTAGTACTGGAACCCACTCTGTGGACCTAGGCTCAGTCGGAGCCCACCCACCCATGGGATCGTGGCTTTGCTGCCGGCTACGAAATCTATAGTATGGCACTGATTTTTTCCATGACAGAGAAGAGTTCTACTGTCCATCCTCCAAACCAAGAATCTTGGACGTTAGACAGATTAGGGAAGCAGGTTTATACTTCAATGACCTTTGCTATATGGTCGTTGAATTTCTTGACACATTTCACCCGTCTTCAAAGGGACCTGATCACTGAGCTCTCAGGAACCCTGAGGAGCAGTGTCTGACAAGGTACCTGATAAGGTTGCCTCCCAGCTTGCGTCCGTAGAATCCATCTCTAACTTGTCCATGTGGTTGATTGCACATACAACCAAAGGGGCGGCCAGAGTGGTGGGTTTAGGCTTTGTCATGAGACATTATGCCTGGATGTGCTTGTGTGACTTTGTGGACCCCTTCAAGTCTTCCTTTGCCAATGCTCCAGTTGATGGTTCCTCGTTGTTTGACCTGAAAATTAAAGACACATTAGCCAGGTGGGAAGAGGATAGAAAGATCCTCTTTGCTGTAGGCGTACATTTTTCCACTCCTCTACGAGCCTATTCCAGGAATCAGAGGAATGGAAAGATGTGGTTCAAAAAGACCCAAGGGCCTTTTCGGGACACACGTGGCGAGTTTTCTCCCCGGGTCAGAGGAAGGAACTCATCAGGAACACACCCCTCCCATGGCAGAAGGGGCCCATGTAACCAGGGCTCCAGAGATTCTTTCTCTGGGCAACCCTATCAGTGCGCCTGCGGAGCGGCCCGATTGCTTACCTCTGGAGGCAGTCAAGGGAAGATTCTCTCTGCACCACTTAGCCTGGGTCTCAGTAACATCAGATTCCTGGGTGCAGAAAGTGATTAACAGAGGTTACCATATCCCCTTTGATCTTTTTCCAAGGCCACAAAGGTGAATCCCCGTAGTTCCACCCAGTCAGAGGGATGCAGCAGCTCATGAAATTCAAAAGCTGCTCAAAAACAGAGTCTTCCAAACAGTCCCACCAGAACAAGTAGGATCCAGATTTTACTCAGTATTCTTTTTAGTGAAAAAAAAGACAGGGGACTGAAGGCCAATTCTGGACCTCAGTATCTTGAACAAGTTTGTCCAACAGACAAAATTCTGGATGGTCATGATTCAGTCTATCCTTCCGTTTCTGGAGAAAGATGATTGGATGTGCTCGATAGATCTTCAGGATGCGTATTACCACATAAAAATGGACAACCATTCCAGAAGATACATCAGCTTCCAGTTGGGAGCCAGTCATTACCAATTTTGTGCACTGCCCTTTGCTCTCACCACAGCCCCTAGGGTGTTCATCAAATGTATGGCAGTGGTAGCAGCTCATCTGAGGCTGCAAGGATTCTGGGTGATTCCATATTTAGATGACTGGCTCCTTACCGCCCACACCAGGCATCTACTGCTTTACGCCTTAACTACATTCTAGAGCTGGCAGAGTTTTTAGGCATTTCAATAAACAAAGAAAAGTCAAAACTGGCACCCACTCAACGCACAGAATTCATTGGAGCAAAATTCAACACAAGATCCTCTGTGGTTGCTCTACCTCTTCACAGACTACAAAGATTAAGGTCACAGCTCCAAGTGATACTCTCAAAAAACATAATCCCAGCTTGCTTAGTTTTGCAACTACTAGGGTCAATGGCAGCAACAGTCACCCTAGTTCCCCTGGCGAGGTTCCATGTGAGGCTGCTTCAATGGCTCCTAACATCACAGTGGTCTCTGTTAACACACCCAATGTCTTATATAATCCGCATAACAAATCAATGCAAGCAGGATCTGAACTGGGCGGATGAAGCCAGAAGAGGAGTTATGGAGTCGCTCCTTTTCACTCCCTCAGCCCAAGGCCGTAGTGACAACAGATGCATACCTGATTGGATGGGGGTGGGGCATTTTCAGGAAATTTTCAGAGAAAGACAGTCCAAGGTACTTGGTCCCCCTTAGAGCCCAATTTGCATATCAACGTCCTAGAACTGAGTGTAGTGTTTTAGCATTGCAAGCATTCCAATCTGCCCTTCTGTCGGGGACAATTGCTATCCAATCAGATGTGTCGGTCATCTGGTACATCAACGTTATGTCAGGAAGCCCTGAGAGTATGGCAATGGGCAATCACTTCCAACCAATTTCTGACAGCAATACACATTCTGGGAAATTCCAATGTGATTGCGGACAAACTGAGCAGATGCTCTTCTGCACAATTGGCTCCCCTGGGTTTGCTTTATGCCTTTCCTCCTTTTCCCCTCATACTCCAGTGTTTGAATAAAGTGCAATGGTTGAGAAGCAAAGTAATCCTCATTGCACCTTATTGGCCCCATCAAGTCTGGTTGCCTTTCTCTGTCCTCACTAATTCACCGTCCATGGACTCTGGACCCATCTCCGGGACTGCTATTTCATCAGCAGCGGTTGGTCCATCCCAACCTACAAAGTCTCAAACTGACCTCTTGGTACCTCAACTTCCAGTAATTGCCAGGCAGAATAATCTGTCTTCCCCAGTACAAAAGATACTTCTGGCTTCCCATAATCTGTCCACCAGGAAACTTTATCTTAGTAAATGGAACAGATTTGTGATCTGGTCTCAAGGAGAAGGGGTTGACCCTTTTTCAGCCTTGATTAATAAGGTGCTAGAATATTTATCAACTTTCCTCCAATTGGGAGCCTCAGCTTCTACTATCAGAGTTCATTTAGTGACTATTTCAAATTTCCATAATGGCTTCGATCATTTTTCCTTGATATCTCACTGCCCTTGCGAAACCTTCCTAAAGGGAGTTATACATTTGAAACTACCTTTTAAAGAGCCCGTTGAACCTTGGGATTTGACGTTAGTCTTACAAACTTTGACCTGTCAGCCCTTTGAGCCAGCAGCCTCCTGTATTATCAGATTTTTATCTTGGAAGACCTTATTCCTGGTAGTCATCACTTCAGCCAGGAGAATATCAGAATTGCAGGCATTGTATGTAAAGTGCCCATACATCATTTTTCATAAAGAGAGAGTATCCCTTAGGACTAACCCTTCCTTTCTACCCACAGTTGTCTCAGACTCAAACATTAACCAATCTATTGACCTGTCAGTTTTCTTCACAAATTTTTCAAACAAAGGACATTATTGTTTGCATTTGTTGGATGTACACAAACAATTACATTTTTACTTAGAAAGAAAAAAATCATTCAGGAAATTGGACTAACTGTTCCTGTTTTTTTTCAGGTACTCAACTAGGCAAACCAGTTTCCAAAGTCACTTATCAAAATAGTTGAGAGTTTGCATCACCTTTGGTTATCATCAAAATAAAATGAATCTATCGACTAAGATCAAGGCTCATTCTAGCAGATCAGTTTCCACTTCAGTGGCCTTTCTTTCTAGAGCCTCCATGGATGACATTTGCGCAGCAGCTACTTGGGCTACCTCTCATACCTTTATCACTCATTACAAATTGGATATGGTCTCCAGGGGAAGAGCATCCTTTGGCTCTATGGTGCTCAGGAATATCCTTCCATAGGGCCTCCCGGGACATAAAGTAGCTGGGGACTCTGTCTCAACTGTCATGAATGAATGAAAATTGACAACATCAGATAAAGAAGTTACGTTCTTACCATAACGTTCCATCTATGTTGTTGATTTTCATTCATTCTTACATCCCACCCTCCTACCCTCCCCCCAAAGACTCCTGGAGGTCCAGAACTAGTCCTGGGTCTGTAGTAGGGCAGTTGCTCAGACAACGCTTCCGCTTTTTTATTTAGACAGGCAAAACTCGATCTGAAGGGAAGGGAAGAGAGACACTATGGGTAGCCTTAGCTCGAAAGTTTCTGACTGGTGTGAGCTTGTTACAACGGCTGAGTCGGTTCTGAGGATGGAACAAAACCCAGCTGTTAAGAATGAATGAAGATTGACAAAACAGATGGAATGTTATGGTAAGAACATAACTTCTTTTTGAATGAAAAGCTGAAAAGATAACGTAAAAATGAACTAGTAGTGATGTTAAGCTGTCATAAATACCCTCCAAATAGATTAACATTGTTGTGATATTTAGTGATGAACTATGAATACAAAGTGCTAAAATGTGTAGAATAGAATTTTTGAGAAAATATGCAGTTAAAGTTGTGGAACTACTGCTGGATGCATTTTAAAATGCACTTGTAAGGATAATTGCAAATAATACACCGTACTGAAGCTATAATACAACATATTAGGTGGGAGACTTTAGCTGAGTAGGTTTTAAGAACTTGCTAAGTGGCAGGGACATAGTAAGGCACACTCTGTGTACGCCATGGTGTACACTAACTGTAAGGGTTCAGCTTTTTGCCAAGCACAAGTGCAGCAAATGTTCTAGCTTTAATCTTAAAATACATAAATTAAAAGTGTCTAAATGAGCTAGCAAAGAACACAGCTGTGTCTGAAGCAGGAGCAGTATGTGCTCATTAAATTACTTGTTATCCAATTACAGGCTTATAATTTTAGTACATGCAATGCACTTTTAATTCTGCATTTATGCTACATGCTATAAAAGGTGCAGGTATGCTGTAGGGAGAAAGGCAGCAGCACAGGAGCTTGGTGCACAAGAAATACATTTTTGCTCCTACCCTCCTGTATGGTAGTTGCCAAATTACAGATATGCATATTTTACTGAAGCACAATTGCTCAGATCATGTAGTTCCGAACACTGCGTATTGGGAAGAATATTTTCAATTCTAAATTTGTAAGACGAGGGAAAAAAAGAAGTTATGTCTTACCATAACGTCTTCATTCATTCATTATTGATGGGTTATCAGTTCCGTCCTCGGAACCGAGCCGGCCAAATATCAAGCTCGCGTCAGCCAAAACCTCTCAACTCAAGGTCCTACCCAGAATGCTCTGCTCCCTGTTACCTCAAATCGAGTTTGCAAGAAGGTAGATAAAAGTAGAAGCTACCTCTGGTCATAACAGACCTTCAATAAAGGAGTGTATGAGATCAACCAGGAGCCTCCGGATGGGGATGGAGGGTGGGAAGTAATGAATGAACAAAGATCAACAACACAGATGGAATGTTATAACACATGACTTCTTTATCTGATGTTGTTAATCTTTGTTCATTCCTTACTGATGGGACAGTCCCCCCAGCTACCTATATCCCTGGGTGGCCCTCATGGGAGGACATTCCTGAGCACCATGGAGCCAAAAGAAGCTCTACCTCTGGAGGCCAAGTCCAATTTGTAATGAAGAATGAAGATATGAGGTTTGGCCCAAGTCGCAGCTGAGCAAATATCATTGAGGGAAGCCTTAGCATGGAAAGCTGCTGAAGTTTCCATAGACCTTGTAGAATGTGCTTTACTCTGTGAGGCAAGGAGACATTGTTTTTGTTGTAGTTAAGGAAATACAATTTCTCAACCATGAAGCCAATGTAACTTTTGAGACAGGATGACCTCGTCTTGGTCCAGAAAAAGCCAGGAATAGTTGGCCTGATTTACCGGTAGATTTTGTTCTGTCCAGATAAAATCGTATTTGCCTATGAACATCCAAGGCAAACAGGCAATGCTCTCCCTTGTTAGAGTGGTTAGGAAGGAATACTGGAAGGTCAATAAATTGGTTGATAAGACAGCTCTGACAGTTCTGATAAGCATCTGGCTGATGTGATTGCAGTCAGAAACAAAGTTTTCCAAGAGAGATATTTTACATCACATGAAGATGCAGGTTCAACGATGGGAGCTGTTAGAGCTTGCAGAACCATGGCCAAATCCCAAGGTTGTACTGGTTCTCTAAAGGGAAAAGGGAGGTTTTAAGTGGAGCACCCCCTTCAAGAAAGTTTGACAGAGTCTATGTGACATAAGTGAAGCATCCTGAAAACCAATGTGGAAATTTGAAATGGCAGCTAAATGCACATGAATAGTAGAGGCAGACACCCCAGAGTGGAAAAGATGTGATAAGTAGTCCAAAACCACCAAAACTGGGGCAGACAAGGGGTCTAATTATTTATTCGCTACCCGTAAAGAGAGCCTTTTCCATTTATTAAGATAGATTAGTCTGGTGGACAATTTATGAGATGCAATAAGAATATAGCGCACAGCGGACGATAGGTTTTCATGCCTGGCAATCATTGGAAGTGGAGAAACCAAGCTGTCAGTTTCAGGGTTGTTAGATCGGGGTGAGTCAGACCCTGCGGATGGGAGATTAACGTTGGGGATGGATTGAGGATCCACAGTTGATCTAGCAGGTGAGGCCAGAGGAAGGGAAACCAGACTTGTTGAAACCAATATGGAGCAATGAGGATCACTTTGCTCTTCAACTGTCGTGCTTTTTTCAGAAATTGGGAGATGAAGGGAAGAGGAGGATAAGCATGAAGTAGACCCGAGGGCCAAATGTGGACTAGAGCATCTCTCGGTGACTGTCCCCGAGGAGGGATTAGGGCAAAATAGTTGCTGCACTTGTAGTTGGTTGGGGAGGCAAATAGGTAACAGCAAGGCTAGCCCCAGTGGTTGAAGATTCTTGCCGCTATCATAGGATTGAGGGGACCACACATGAGGTTGCAGAATGCATCTGCTCAATTTGCCCGCTATCACGTTGGAGCTCCTGGGAATGTGCATTGCAATTAGAAAGCAGTTGGAAGCTATTGCCCATTGCCACATTCTCAGGCCTCTTGGCATAACGGGTAAGATCTGGTGACCCCTTGTTTGTTGATGTACCAGACCACTGACATGTTGTCTGATTGGATCGCAATAGTCCCTGATGGAAGGATGGAATGAAATGCTTGCAATGCTAGTAGCACCGCCCTCAGTTCCAGGACATTGATATACAAAAGGGCCTCTGTCTCCGACCAGGTGCCTTGGACCGGGTTTCCCTGACATAGTCCCCCTCATCCCATCAGGGCAGTGTCCATGGTCACCGTGGCTATCGGTTGATGGGGGTTGAAGGGGCGAGACCATTGTTGGGGATTTTGAAACATCCACCAGAGTAAATCTTGATTGCATCTCTGAGTTACACTTATCTGAAAAGACAAAGTATGTTGTAAAGGGTACCATTGAGTGAGAAGTAGCCACTGAAGGAGCCTCATGTGGAATCTGGCTAGAGGAACAACAGTGATCGAGGCTGCCATTGACCCCAAGAGTTGGAGTATAGATCGAGGGGGAGATTTGTGGTGACAGAGCAGTGGCTGAACCTGTTGCCTTTTTCTTTGAAGCCTGTGGTCCGGAAGGGATGCTGTGCAATTTATCGTGTCCAACAGTACCCCTATAAATTCCAAACACTGAGCTGGGGTCGTGTTGGATTTCTCCCAGTTTATAGTGATTCCCAGGCTTTGTGCTGTGAGGAGAGTGTAGTACAGGGCTTCTTCCAGTAGATGCTTGGTGGGGGTGGTGAGGAGCCAGTCATCTAGATATGGAAATGCCTGGAATCCTTGAAGTCACAAGTGAGCAATAACCACTGCCATGCATTTAGTGAACACTCTGGGGGCTGTAGATAGACCGAAGGGCAGAGCTCGAAATTGGTAGTGACTGGCTCCTATGCGGAAGTGGAGGTATCTTCTTGAGCGTTTGTCCATTTTTATGTAGTAATATGCATCTTGAAGATCTACAGAGCACATCCAATCATCTTCTTCCAGAAGAGGAAGGATAGACTGAACCATGACCATCCGGAATTTCTTTGTTTTTACAAATTTGTTCAGTGTGCTGAGATCCAAAATTGGTCTCCAGTCCCCTGTCATTTCTGGTACTAAAAAGAACCTTGAGTAAAAACAGGATCCTATCTGGTCTGGGTGGACTGTCTGGATGACTCCTTTTTTCTAGCAGCTTTTGGATTTCATGTGCTGCTGCTTATCTTTGACTGGGTGGAACGTCGGGTAATACTCTGGATGAGATTGGACAAAGATGGAAGGGGATGCGATAGCCTCTGGATAGTATCCGTTGCACCCAAGAGTCGGTGGTTATTTTTTGCCAGGCAGTGGGGTACAAGCAAAAATGACCCCCAACTGCTTCCAGATGTGAGCAGTCGGGCAATGCTTTAGGAGCGCTGATAGGGTTGGCCAGGGAAGGAATCTCTGGAACCCCGGTTTTGTGGATCTCCTCTGCCCCAAAAGGGGCATCTTCCATTGGAGTTTCCCCCTCTGCCTCTAGGGGAGAACTCAGCACATGCGTCCCAGAAAGAGCCCTGTGATTTCCTGTGCCACACCTTCATGCTCTTCTGATTTCTAGAGTAGAATTGCTGAGGAGTGGAGTGTCTGACACCAATGGCAGACAGGGTCTTGCCATCTTGTTTGCACCTTGCCAGCGTATCTTTCACTTTAGGGCCAAACAAAGAAGCAGCCTCAATGGGGGCATTCATGAAGGAAGCCTTAAAGGAGTCCACGAAGTCACAAAGGCACATCCAGGCATGTCGTCTGGTGACTATACCCGCGCCTGCCGCTCTAGCCACCCCTTCCATTGCGTGAGAAATAAGATGCATGGAAGAGTTGGAAATGGACTTTAGGGTGGCTATCTGAGAAGTTACATTGTCACAGACCTTGTCAGAAACAGCTCCTGCCAAGGTTTCAGAGAGCTGGTTGATAAGATCCCAATGAAGCCTGGTCAAGTGTGCCAAATAGTTCAAAGACCTTACGGCGAAGGTTGATGAAGCAAACACATGCTTCCCTAATCTGTCTATCGCCCGGGACTCCTTGTTGGGCGGATGGACAGTTTGGTTGTCTTCTGCCAAATCCTTCTCAGTTGCAGTCGGCACCACCATAGCATCTACTGGAAGACTTCGTGACCAATGTGGTTGCTCAGCTGGGTCGATAATATTTTATCCAATCACCATGGTATCGCTTCGAGGGTGGCAAGAGCCTTTCATGTGCGCTGGACGATGAGCTGGATGAGCTCATCGGCAGGCAGGGTGACCCAGGAGGTAGGGGGCTGGGCATAAAAATCTTGCAAGAATACGGATTCCTCAGAGGAAGGATTAGAGGACTTCCAGTCACCCCTCTGTCTAAGGATCTCGAGGATGTCACCAAAGGACACCTCATCAGAGGGTGACCATGGAGACCCTTCCCCGTCATCAACATCTGTATCTTCAGCCAACGACTCCTCAGTGGAGTCCATGTGCTTCACTTTGCATGACGTTTTGTGGGGTACTTCCTCAGTGGGAGGTTCTGGGGAAGACTGCAAAGAGGTGTCTCTTGAGGAGGAGAAATCTGAGACACTTGTGCCTGGTGTCCGGTGGTTGTGGCTTGTGACAGTTGCGGCACAGAAGGGGGAGAGGACTCCGACATGTGGGATTTGCCAACAGAGGCAAGCAGCCTCTCCATGGCCTGGAAGGCCGGCCCACCCACCCAAGGAGGGATTGGAGCCTGGAACTGAGCACGACAACCTCGGAACCGGTGTCACCCCCCCCCCAACAAGCCCACCCCCAGACCAAGAGTCACAAGAGGACTGTGAACCTTGAGAGAGAGAAAATCCCTGGAGGGTGCCATAGAAAGAAATCGGCGTGGAACCAGGAATGCCCTCCTCCATGGCATAGCCACTGGCCTGAGAAGAGCCCGATGTCCCATGTACTGAGGACCAGAAGGACGACTCCGGTTCCAAAGTAAGATCCACTATTGGAGTCAGAGGAAGGGAAGCTGCTGTTGGAGTAATAGGCTTCGAAACCTGGGTAGAAGTTGAAGGAGGAGTGTACGTTGGAGTTTGAGGAGATAAACGTTCACTTGAAGGAGGGAATGTGGACTTCGATGGGTGAGAGAGACCTCTGGCCCCAAGCAACTCATCAACAAGCCGCAACACATCTTGCTCAGAGAGACTCTTGGCTGACTTCATGGAGAAAGCTGATGGCGATTCTGTCCTTTCTAGAAAAGGACTATATTGACTAGCAGCAAATTGATCCAAGGAAGGAGAATACTTGGTCCTTGCTAATTCAAGAGGTGCAGAGCCCGGAACCGAGGACGTCTACACTGAAGAAAATGGTGTGGAAGTAGTCTGCGATGATGACATCAGTGCCATAGAAGTTGAAGGTGTCTGCACCATAAAGGCAAAAGTCTGTCCCGATGGGTACGATGCCATTGAGGAAAGTGTCTGCACTGGTAATAAGGACAGTGCCGAGAAAGACTGCACTGAAGAACATGGTGCCGAAAATGTTTGCGCCATGGAGTACAGAAAAGTCATACTTGGAGCGGAAGGGGATTGTACCAAAGTTGCCAAAGGGGACTGTACCTGCATGGATGGTGCCGGTAAGGGCTGCGACAGAACTGTCAGAGCCATAGTTGTCTTCACCGGGAACTCCGGTGCCGGTGTCGATATGGAAGACATGGCTGGAGCCAGAATCATTTGTGGTGGTGCCAAGCATGGAGCCAACAGGATCAGAGGTGGCAGCGCCAACCAAAGTAGTAATCAGTTTCACCTTCTTATGAGTCGATGCCCTATGATCTCCAGAGAGATGATGAAGAGGAAGAGCACCTCTTATGGGGTTTAACAGGCAGGGGTGAGCCCTCCGACCCAGAAATAGCCTCAGAGAAAGGAGATTTGAGAAGACCTTTCTGTATTAACTTATTCTTCCTCTCGTTAAGAGTCCTGGTTGAAAATCTTTTAGAAATCCCACACGGGGGATCCACAGTAAGGTGGGAGACATTCAGAGAGTAAACACATAAGTCATGGCCATTGGAAAGCGGTAACTTATGGCTGCAATCCTTACACTGCTTGAAACTAATACTACTTTTCTTATCCGATATAATGATGTGGAGAAGAAGAACAGTACCAAAAGGATAAGAAGAGAAAAGGAAGGATTAACAATGATGGTAATGAAGAATTACCTCAAAGGTAAGAAAACGGGTAATAAAGGGAGAAGACTAAAGGGTGAGAGTCTAAAATATATGATACGGTAGGAAAATAATAGTAGAAACTATTTGAAAACATTTAAAGTAAGAACAATGTATAAAACTTTCAAAAAATTAGACACTTAGCTGAGAGAGTAGCTTGACACAGCTGTACAGCAACATGGCAAATGAGATCTGAGGTAACAGGGAGCAGTGCATTCTGGGTATGACCTTGGCTCGAGAGTTTTTGGCTAACACAAGCTTGATATTTGTCCAGCTCGGTTCCAAGGATGGAACCGATAACCCATCAGTAAGGAATGAACGAAGATTAACAACATCAGATAAGGAAGTTATGTACTCACCATAACGTTCCATGTCTGTTGTCTGTCTTCGTCTTCATTCTTACCAGGATGGGTTCAGATCCGACTCAGCCTTTATATACAAACTTGAGGTCTTCCAGCACCTTGTGGCTAAACCCTATCCCAACATGCACCAGGAAAGCTCCCCAGATCTAGTTTGCAGTTACAATAACAGTAAGAAAAATAAGGGCAGTTCAATAATTCAGAGAGCAATAAATAAGGTCAGAGAATTATGAAATCCAATTGTACCAACTCGGTCTTCCAGGAGTAAAAATGGCCGGGGGAAGGAGGGTGGGATGTAAGAATGAAGGCGAAGATGGATTACACACATGGAACGTTATGGTGATTACATAACTTCTTTATGTGTTGTTGTCCTATCTCACCTTCATTCTTACAAGTATGGGACAGCATCCCTAGCACCATCTTTCTTGGGTGGCTAAAGGGAGAATACTCTTCGGAATCATGGAACCAAAGGAGGCCCAGTTCCTGGAGGCCAAATTGATTTTGTAATGTGATAAAGGTACGTGGTCTTGCCCATGTTGCTGCAGCACAAATGGTATCAATTTGTAGTCTAGCCAGAAAGGCAGAAGAGGTTGCAATGGCTCTTGTAGAGTGGGCTTTAACTCTATTGGGGAAATCCCTGTTTTGAGATTTATAGACGAAGGTTATGCAATCTAAACGCCATTTTGAAAGTGTCACTTTAGAGAGTGAAGTACCTTTCTTTGAATTTGAAAAGGAAATAAATAGCTGGTCAGAGTTTTTGAAGTTCTTTGTCCTGTGTAAGTAGAAACATAATTGTCTATGCACATCCAGTTGATGTAATATGTATTCTGATTTATTCTCGTAAATTGGGTAAAAGACTGGTAGTTTTATAGATTGGTTTAAATTTGACTCTGAACATACTTTTGGCAAAAAGGAAGAATTTGTAAGGAAACTCTGTTTTTGTGGAAAAGGAAGTAAGGGGGTTTTATTGACAAGGCTTGCAGCTCTGACACTCTCCAAGCAGAGGTAATAGCTATCAAGAGAATAGTTTCTCACATCAAAAACTTGAGTTTGCAAGATGATGCTGGCTCAGAAGGGGAAAAGATTAAATGAGACAGGAAAAAATTGAAGTTCCATGGTGTTGGAGGGTCTCTGACAGGTGGTCGTAATAATAAAGTACCTTTGAGAAATGTCTTGCTTAGCTTATGAAACATAACGCTGAGGCCAGATTCACCAGTATGAAAACTAGAAATCACTGCTAGTTGAACTCTAATAGCTGCAGCTGTACCCTCGATGAATAATATTGCCAGTAATTCTAGAATGGAATTGCCTGGGCCAGTAAAGGGATCAATGTGATTACGAGAAGCCCATATTGGAAATCTTTTCTATTTGCTTCTATATATCTTTCTTACTGAAGCCTTATGAGAAGAAATTAAAATGTCTTTCACTGATGAAGAAAGGTTAGGAAACCTGGCTATGGTTAGAATCGGAGCAGCCAAGCTGTCAATTTGAAGGTCCGAAGGGAAGGATGGAGCGTTCCTGATGCATGAGTCAGAAGGTCTGGAACTGGGGTCAGAATCCAAGGCTCCTCCCGAAGGTGAGGCCATAGGAAGGAGATACCAGATTTGATGAGGCCAGTATGGGGCGATGAGTATCAAGTACCTTCCCAAGTAATTGGTTTTCTGAAGAACATTGGGTATTAATGGAAAGGGAGGAAAGGTATAGAGGAGTCCTGAGGGCCAATCGTGAACAAGTGCATCTCTTGGTGACTCCACTAGAGGGGGATAAGGGCAAAGTGGTTGCTGCATTTGGCATTCATGGATGTCGCAAAAGGTCACAGCAAGGCTAGCCCCATTTGCAGAAAACGTTTTCCACTATCTCCTGTTTTAGGGACCACTGGTGAGGCAACAGAATTGCTGTGCTGAGTCTGTCCACTATCATGTTGGATTTCCCCAGGATGTGCATTGCTATCAGAAAACATTGGGAAGAGGTCACCCACTGCCATACTCTCAGGGCCTCTCAAAAAAGGGGGTAAGATTTGGTTCCTCCTTGTTTGTTTATGTACCATATAACTGACGTTGTCTGTCTGTATTGCTATAGTTCCCAGCAGAAGAGAGTCCTAAAATGCTTGCAACACTAGAAGAACCACTCTCATCTCTAGGACACTGATGTGCAAATGGACCTCGTGATCCAGCCAGGTGCCTTGGACTGTCCTTCCCAGATAATGCCCCCCCCAATCTGAGAGGTGTCTGTGATCACTGTTGCCAGTGGTTGGGGAAATACAAAGGGTCGGCCTAGCATCCCATGTGGAGTAAAGCCACCAGCAAAGGTCTTTTTTGCAAGTTTCTGGTATCATTATTTTGTGGGACATCGGCAATTCCTGCATTGACCACTGAGTGGAAAGTGACCACTGTAGAATTCTCATGTGTAGGTGTGCTAAGGGGATCAGAGTTATTGCTGCTGCCATGGTCCCCAAAACTTTTAGGACTAATCTTGCTTGTGCTTTTTTCTTTGAGAGAAGACTTAACAACTGACATTGTAGGATTTCAAAGCTTTCTGGAGGAAGTCTGGCCATCATGTTTTTTTAATCTAGTTCTGTTCATATAAACATGTCATGCTGAGAAGGCCACAAGGCAGATTTCTCGTAGTTTATTATAATTCCTAGTTGAGAGCAGAGCTTGCAAGGTGGTGTCTCTCTCAAGGTGGTGGCAGTTAGGAGCCAGTTGTCTACGCATGGAAACATCTGGAATCCTAGGTGTCTCAGGTGAGCTGAGACTACTTCCATACATTTGGTGAACACTCTAGGGGCTGTAGTGAGACCAAAGGGCAGAGCTCGAAACTGGTAGTGACTGGCTCCAGCCAAAAGTGCAGGTGTCTCCTGGATCACCTGTCCATTTTTATGTGGTAGTACGCATCCTGGAGGGCCTATCGAGCACATCATATTCTCTTGTCCCAGAAAAGGGAATATTGCCTGCAGTGTTACTATCTGGAACTTGGACTTTCTTACTGATTTGTTGAGATTGCTGAGATCTATAACTGGTCTCCAGCCCCCTGTTTTCTTTGGAACTAAAAAGAATCTTGAGTAAGTTCCGGATCCTTATTGGTCTGCGGGGACTGTTTGGATGGCTCTTTTGTCTAGCAGCTTTTGAATTTCTAACGTTGCCTGTTCCCTTTGACTGGATGGAACATCTGGGATATTTTTCATGTTTGGAACAGGGAAGGAAAAGGGGATGAAGTAACCTCTGGATATGATGCTTTGTACCCATTTGTATTTTATTTGTTGCCAGGCCTCTGGGTACAAAGATAAGCAGCCCCTGACTGCCTCCAGAGATGGACAGGTGGGCCTCCTTTCAGGAGCACAGAAAGGGCTTACCAAAGAAAGATTCTCTGTTGCCCTGATTCTGTGGACCCCCTCTGCTGTGTGGACGGCATCTTCCATTACCACTTCCCCCTCTGCCCCTGGGGAAAGGTTCACCACATGTATACTGGAAAGCTCTCTGAGATTTTCAAAACCACATTTTTCCACTTCCCTTCTGACCTTTGGGATATGGTCTGGTAGATAGGGAAAAATGGACTCCTATGGCAGACAGAGTCTTTCCTTCTTGCTCATACCTGGTCAGTTATCTTTGACTTTGGGCCCAAACCGAGATGAGCCACTGAATGGGGCATTCACAAAGGAAGATTTAAAGGGTTCTGCAAAATCACACAAGTGCATCCAAGAATGTCTCCTTAGGGAAATTCCTGAACTCTACTCGCTCCATCCGCTGCATAAGAAATCAGTCTCATGGAGGAGTTGACAACTGAATTTAAGGTAGAGAGCTGTAAGGAAACTTCATCGAAAACCCCTTTAGCTACTGAACCTTGAAGAGTATCTCCTAACTCTTTCTGGAGGTCTCTCTGCAATCTAGTAAAATGGGTCAGGAAATTCAGAGATATGAGGACAAAAGTCACTGAAGAAATAATGCGCTTTCCATATCTGTCCATCGTACAAAACTCCTTGTTCAGTGGATGAACAGAGGAAGATGGCTGTGAGAGTTCATTCTTGGTGGCTGCCACCACCACTATAGCATCTACTGGGACTCCTTTAGTTAGAAAAGCTTTGTCTGCTGGGGATATGATAAACTTATTTGGCCTCCTAGGAACAGATTCCACTGAATCTCGAGACTCCCACACCTTCCGAGAAACTAGGTCCAAAAGCTCATCAAAAGGTAGAAATATCCAAGTGGAGGAAGGGTGAGATCCAAAGGCCTTCAGGTATATGGACTCCTCTGCCGAAGGGTTAGTGGACTTCCAGTCACCTCTCTGCTTAAGTATTTCTAGGATGTCTCCAAAGGAGACATCATCAGGAGGCGACCGTAGGGACCCTTCAGCTTCACTGAGGTCCATATCAGAGGTGATGGACTCCTCTGGGGAGTCTAAGTGCTTCCTCTTGCACAGTCTCTTCTGAGGGACCTTCTCAGAGGGGTACTCTGGGGAGTTTCAGAAGAGTGGGGGGTGTCCTGTTGGACATCCTGAAGTCTAGGATCTCTGCATCCATGTGGAAGCGAGGACATAGAGACAAACACCCATGCTTTTGGGGGGAGAACGTCCAGAGATGACAGCAGAACTGCCTGTAGAGACAGTACTCTCCTCATCACCTCAAAAGCCCCCTGTCCCTGATTTCAGGAAATCCCTGGATCTAAAGAGATCAAGGGAGCCCCTGGAATTAAGGACGATGGGCCCAAGGCCGATGTAGGAGCCAAGCCCACCTGAGCTGATGCTCTGAGGACAAAACCGGATCCGACAACTGTCGGATCTGACTCGCGTCCCCGGACCCAACTGGAGAGCGTCAGCCCCTACACTCCTCGAGTTCCAATGGAGCCAAGGACGTCAGAGCAGTGGTCAGATTAGAAGATCCTGATATAAGTCTCAGATCCGAAGGTTCCACTATTATTATTTCAGACATTCCGGCTTTGAAGTCCAAGGTTGGATCGGAGGAGGAAATTGACTCAGAAGAGGATAATGCGGTCAGATCCAAAACCCTTGGGGTTGGATCTGATAATAACTAGGCCAGAGCTGGTGTCCTTAATAGCCTCTGTACCACTCGATCCACGTCATCATTGGATAAGCTCCTGGAAGACTGAGTTGAGGGGGCTGGAGACTTAGTAGGCTGTAAAATGGGTGACCTTAGGGTTGGAGAGAACAGTTCCAATACTGTGGAATCTCAAATTTCGTTGGCACTGAGACAGATGGCGTCTGGGCTGTAAACCTTTCGGATCCGGCAGACATATGATCCAGTGTCAAAGTTTTTGTAATCTTTTTTGATGACTCCAATAGAGCAGTAGAAGAGGAAGATCTCTTCTCAGACTTATCAGATTTTTCAGTAGGAGACTTGTCAGATTTGTGTAAACCCAGACCTTCTTGTATTGCCTCTGAGAAGGGGGGGTTTAACAGTCCTCTCAATATTAATTTGTTTTTCCTCTCCAAGAGTGCTCTGTGGCTAAAGGAATGACAGGTAGAGCAAGACTCCTGGAGATGGACAGCTCCCAGACAATAGACACAAATTGTGTGTCTATCAGTCAACGACATTTTTTGTCCACATTTTTAACTCCTTAAAAGATATTGTAACAAAGAAGAGAACTAGTTAAAGCAGTTATCTCTCTCTCTCTATATATATATATATGTATATATTATTATTTTATTTTTTTTTTTTTAAAAGGACTAAAGGGAGGGCAAAGCCCTCTAACTTAAACGGGCTATGCCCGAGAAACGGAAAGGGAAAGGAAAAGGAGGAAGCCCTCTAACTTAAACGGGCTAAATAATCTATTAAAGAAAGAACCGGGATAGGGGAAATCAAGGCCTAATTGACAATGGCCAACAGCAGAAAAAAACACAAAAGGCAGAAATACACTATGCAATACACAAAACTATTAATTTTAAACAACTTACAATGAAAATAATCAATTTTTATGCTATAGAATGTAATAGAAAGGTTATAGTTAGCCAGAGCTAGCAGACGAGCACCAGATCTTGTTTAGCAGCAAACAAGATCTGGGGAGCTCTCCTGGTGCTTGCTGGGCCACGAGCTAGTGGAAGACCTTGAGCTTGTATATAAAAGCCGAGTTGGATCCGAGGATCGGATCCAAAGCCATCCTGGTAAGTATGAAGGTGAGACAGGACAACAACACATTACTTAAATTTACTAAAACTCCCATATTCCAATTTACTCCACTGTAGTGACTGATTAACGTATATAAAATAAATAGCAGCAAGACTTTCAAACAGAAAAAGAAAATGTTTATTACCCTGGTACCTCAGAGCTACAACCCTTCAGGAAGAAAAAAAGAAGCACAAAAACACACCAGTATAAAATATGCAAGAGAAAAGTGGGCAATTAATAAGTAAATTAATAAAACAATCAAATGACAGCTATCACCGATAAGAATCAATCAAATAATAAAACTACAGTATTAACATTTGAATGGTTTTGTGTGTGTGTGTGTGTTTATATATATATATATATACATATATATATATATATATATATATATATATATATATATATATATATATATATATATATATATATATATATATATATAGAGAGAGAGAGAGAGATTGATTTGAAAACCAGTGATTACCCTGTTCGTTGAAAAAAAAAACCCAATAGTACAACGGCACTGGGCAATGTTACTGACAGCATATGAGCATAAAATTGTATACAGATGATAGAAAATAACACATGAATTATGGTAGACTAATTAACTTACCTATTTCAGAAAAGCCTACAAACTTGGGGATATCTTACCAAGTACTGACGACGTATTTTATGGACAGTGCACTACTGCCACTGGGAAAATTAACAGTGGGCTGCCAGAGATGTAACTTTTTTACCAATGCATGACTA
The DNA here is from genome assembly GCF_019279795.1 of Protopterus annectens. NCBI lineage: Eukaryota > Metazoa > Chordata > Ceratodontiformes > Protopteridae > Protopterus > Protopterus annectens. The sequence continues at coordinate 283,788,359 of NC_056750.1, read as the reverse complement.
TGTCTAAAAGGATCATGTGCCAAGGTTTATGCAACATGATCCAAAGACTTATCAGTATGTGCCCCTGATGGCTGTGTATTGAAGGCTATAATCATAATCCCTCAACAGTATCATTTTGTAATACTGAAAAGTGTAAAGTCAAGCTCATCCTTCAATGTCCCAAATGAAAAGCTTAGCCACATCATATGCATGGTGGTGGGCACAGATGCACAGATCACAGTGTGGAGAAAAAAATCCCCCAAAAAGCAAAGGTTTGTGAAAAATATCAAGCAAACACATAAATAATCACACGGTGCACATACAAACCTTAGGAATGGTCTGAACAGCCATGCTACAGACTATATTAAACATACTGGTCTGACCCTTCGAAAATGTTTCTGGTGTTGACAAATATTCAAAGCAAATGGAAGTGTGCCATGAATCTCATATAACCACTGAAAAGAGTTTTAGCGTACCGGTTATTCCAGCAACAACAGTGTCTGATAATGGATCTTCTTTTGATGGTGTACACTCTGAAAACTTTAGAAGTGAAGTAGAATTCATTATGTAACTGCTGCACCATTTCATGCATCATCTAATGGCCTGCTGTAGAAATGCTGTACAGACTATAAAGGAGGGTATAAAGAAAATGAGAGGTGAGACTGTCATGCTTCTTATTGAGTTAAAGAATTACCTATTGGAGGACAGCCAGTTTTATGTCCAGTAGTAATGCTTATGTGAAGACGAATGAAATCCTTTTTTATCTGCTTTAGCCAGACTTCAAAGTAAACTCCATAGAAAACAGTGGTTTCTGAAGCAGACTTTTTTGATAAACAAAGTTGAGAAACTTTATACTTGAGAGAAACTATTTTTTTTGACACTGCAGCAGGACTAGCCACTCGGCGATGTAAATCTTGACTCAAGATGATTCTCACTGTTGAAGTGACACCCCGACCCCATGTGTAAAATGGGAAAAATTGGATGAGGATGGATGGATGAAACAGTCAGTAGTGTAGCTAGGGTGGGATAAAGGGGGCAGCCGGCCTGGGCTATGTGTTAGGGGGCATGATTAACAGTTGCTGCTGATGGGCCTTTATTTCAGTACTTGTTATTTCTTTCAGGCCTGAAGTGCTGAATGGGCTCTACTGTTACTGTCACAAAATGTGGACCTATCTTCAGAGCAGATGGAGCATCTGCTGATGATGGTCCTTAATTTCCATCTCTACTTCATATTTTGTACTACTCCTTCTGGTAAATTGATAAGGATTACAGTCAGAAAATAATACTAGACATCAGAGTTTTGTACTACTTATTACTCAGAAAAATGCATGTTATTTATTTTGTTTACCACAATCTGACTTCTGAGGTGTATGCAATAAAGTGATGTAACTGATAGCTAAAGAGGCCATATGTGAATACAATTGACTTCCCCCTGCTGTTGTTTGATCACTGTTAAACAATCGGTACTTATTTGGCATGACAACAGTAGTGTCAAACAATGCATTTGCTAAAATAAGCGTAAAGCCAGTACTGGTATGGCTAAAGCTTGTGTATATGTGTGTGTGTGTGTGGGGGGGGGGGGGGGCGCTGCAGTGTATTTAAGATTAATAAGTTAGGCTTTTCTTTCACTTTCCATCACAAACAGCAGCTCTGGTTATCTTTGATGGCCTGAGAGAAGCAGGATATGTTGTTATTGTTGCTGTTTGTCTTTCGGCTTTTCCCGATTAGGGGTTGCCACAGCAGAAAGTACAGTTTTGTACCTACCATAAATGTAGATGTCCGATAGACATGCAACTGCAGTCATAACATGTGGGTTGCCCTGCCTCAGGCAGCCCTCGGTCGGCTGGATTCCAAAGTCTGGGTCCGACGTCGGCTGATGTCGCATTTCTCTCCAACGTCAGAGCGGCTGGAGTACATAAGCATCAGCCGACACCATTTTCTTCAGTGTTTCTTGCCCTAGATGCCAGGTGCCCTCCAAGGAAGGCTGTAATCAAATTGTAAGACAAAAACAGAATTCCAAACAAATACATGAGCAATAAACCAAATACACCATAACAGATATCCCCAGCTAAGAGTAAGAGGGATAGGAGTGGACCCTAGGCATAGAGGGGTATGGAGGGAGGGAAAACCCGACTGCAGTTGCATGACTATCGGACATCTACATTTATGGTAGGTACAAAACTGTACTATGTCCTTCAAGAATGCAACTGCAGTCATAACATGTGGGTAGAATACCATAGCTTAGCTGGGGGAGGAGGTTTGCTCTAGGAAAGAGATGGTGTGGCAATCAAACCCTGCAGGACTGGCGAAGCAAAGCCTGCTCTGGATCTGGAATATAGAGGAAGATTGTAGTGTTTGGAGAATGTATGCACGGAGCTCCATGTAGCAGCTTCTAGAATGTCCTTGGTAGGCACCCCTCTTAAAAAGGCTGTAGAGGTGGCTGTAGCTCTGGTGGAATGTGGTCTGACATAGGCTGGAACAGTCTTTCCATGAAAGGAATAACAGAATCTGATGCAATGTCCAATCCATTTAGAAATAGTCTGTTTTGAAATTGCTTTTCCTTGGACTGCAGGGGCGTAAGCTACAAAAAGCTGTTCAGACTTCCTACTGGCCTTGGTTCTGTCCAGGTAGTATCGAAGTTGTCTATGAATGTCCAAGGTATGCAAAAGTCTTTTCCCCTTATTCTCAGGATTGGGGAAGAAAGCAGGCAGATGAATGGCTTGATTTAGAGAAACCCTAGATACCACCTTTGGCATAAAAGTAGGGTTGGTCCTTAATGAAACCCTGTGTCTGTGGAAAATAATAAAGGGTGGTATTGCCATTAGGGCCTGTAGCTCCGAAACCCTTCTTGCTGAGGTACTTGCCAACAGGAAAGCTGTCTTCCATGAGAGAAATTGCAAGTCTACTGAAGCTGCTGGCTCAAAAGGAGGTAGAGTCAGTTTTTCTAAGACGAAATTGAGGTCCCAGGCTGGCACTGGGGCCTTCCTTGGTGGCTTAATGTTCTTGATTCCCCTGAGGAATTGTCTTAGTAAGGGGTGAGAGAAAACAGGAGGATCAGTGTTGTATCTAGCCGAAATAGCAGATGCATGTATCTTTATTGAAGAATATGAGAGGCCGCTCTGTAACATATCTGCCAAATATTCCAAGATAAAATGGATGTTCAGTAATGATGCATCATGTCCCTTGCTGGTATTCCAATTGCTGAATCTTTTCCACTTTGCTAAGTAAACCTTTCTGGTGGATGGTCTTCGAGCCTCTGTTAATATCTGCTGAACTTCCTTGGAGAGAGATAAGCTGAAGTTATTTAAGGGATCTTCCAGGCTGTTAGCTGCAGTGTCTGAAGGTTTGGATGCAGTGTTTCGAAATTGTGTTGAGTCAAAAGTAGAGGCCACTGAGGGAGGGCCCACCTCCTGGTGTGACATATGCTCTGTAGTAGTGGGTACCAGTGTTGCCTTGGCCAATCCGGAGCTATTATGATTCCCTTGGGCTTCTCTGATTTGATCTTTAGTAATACTGAGGTCATTAGTGGCAGAGGTGGGAATGCATAGATCGCTAGGGAGTTCCAGTTGAATGAAAGGGCATCTATTTTCCAAGCCTTTGGATGGTATGTCCTTGTGCAAAATTTTGGTAGAAGATGGTTGAGGTGAGAGGCAAATAGGTCCACTTCTGGCTTGCCCCATGTCGAAGTGAGTTGTCTGAAAACCTTCGGATGTAACCTCCACTCGTGTGGATCTGTGAAATTCCTGCTTAGGCTGTCCGCCAACACATTGTCTTTTCCTGGAACAAACTGGGATTGTAACTGGATGTTTAGACTCAGAGATTTCTCCCAAAGCTGCATTGTCAGTCTGCAAAGGGGGTAAGAGTGGGTGCCCCCCTGTTTGTTTATGTACCACATCACAGTGGTGTTGTCTGTCCGTATCATTAAATGGCCTTGCTGGAGTTGGTGTTGAAAAGCCTCGATGGCATGCATTACTGCCAGCATTTCCTTTTGGTTTATATGCAGATGTGTTTCCTTTGGTGACCATTGTCCTTGTATACACCTGCCTTCCATGTGCGCCCCCCAATTCAAGGTCTGAGGCGTCTGTAGTCATGGTCTGTGTTATCTGTGGTTTTTTGAATGACATACCTGTGTTTTCCTGGCTCACCGAGGCCCACCATAGGAATTCCTTTTGTAGGCATGGAATGAGTGGAATGATTGTCTCCAAGTTGTTGCTGTGTTGAGACCAAATGCTTTTTAGGTACCATTGAAGCTTTCTCATGTGTAGTTTTGCTAATGGAACCAGTAGAATGCAGGATGCCATGTAACCCAGGGCCTGTAGGAATCTCCTTGCAGTCATCTGGGTGAGTTTTGCTAAACCTTTGAAGTAATGAGTTAACTTCTCTTGCTTGTCTTCTGTCAGGTAGGCCATCTGAGAGGCTGTGTCTAGTTTGGCTCCTAAGAAGATTATTTGCTGGGATGGCTGCAGTCTTGACTTTTGAAAGTTGACTGTGTATCCCAGAGCTTGAAGTAATCATATGACATAATCCAGGTTTTTTGTCAACATCAATTTGTCGTCCGCTTGTATGAGGCAGTCGTCCAGGTACGGGTAAATTTGTATACCCTGGAGCCTGCAATGAGCAATTACTGAAGCCAGGCATTTTGTAAATACTCTGGGCAGTAGATAAGCCAAATGGCAATGCTGAGAATTGATAATGCTCTGGCCCTGCAAGAAATCTGAGGTATCTTCTGCAGCTGTGTCTGATAGGGCATGCAGGTATGCCTCCTTGAGGTCCAGAGTAATCAGCCACGACTCCTTGCCCAGCATGGGAAGGAGTTGCTGTAGAGTCAGCATTTTGAACTTTGGTACTATGAGAAAGGTGTTTAATGCGGACAAGTCCAGTATTGGTCTCCATTGAGATTCTTTTCTTGGAACAAGGAACAGTCTTGAGTAAAACCCCTGTTCTTGTTCTTGTTGTGGAACTCTTTCTATTGCTTTCATTCGAGTCAGCAGAGTGATTTGCTTGATAGCCTCTGCCCTTTGATGTTGCGGTAGGTTTGGCATGCCTTGTTTTCTTGGTAAGGTATGGAAATGAAACCTGTACCCTCGGTCTATAATGTCCAAAATCCATTTGTCCTTTGTCAGTCTGTGCCAGTTTTCTGCAAACAGAGATAATTTCCCGCCCAAGGGAGCTTCTAGTTGTTCCCTGGTAGGCGGTAGTAGAGGAAAGTCATTGAGTTTGTGGTTGTTGAGCAGGTGAAACCCCTGGGTCACTTCTTTGTTTTCCTGGCTGCCATTGTCGTCCCCTGTAAGGGCCTCTTCGTCGGCCACGTCTGTTCTTACCCCTTTGAAACTTTTCTGGATTAGGAAAGGACCAGTTTTTTGAAGGCCAATTCCTACTGAATCTGGGGGGTTGAACCTGGAGGAAATCTTTCACAGTCTGAACTGATTTTGCTTTTTCTTCGATGGTCTTTAACACATCCTTAGCATTTGCACCAAAAAGCTTGTTCTTTTCCAAAGGTGCATCCAGAAGTTTTGCTTTTATATGATCTGGTAGAGGTTGATCTTTTAACCAAGCATGTCTACGCATCACTGCCCCTGTCATAGCTGCCCTACATGAAGCTTCCAGTGCATCATATCCACACTGCAGGAAGTGGTTGCTTACTTGCTGAGTGTTATGTACAGCTTCCTGCAAAGTCTTCCTGTCTAAAGGATCAGGAGAAGCTAAAGTTTTTTGTAAATCTTCTAAGAGATAATCCTGATATTGGAACATATGAAAAAGGCAATTTAAAGCTCTCATAGATAAGGTAGTGGAAGTGTAAACCTTTTTACTCCATCTCTCTAATGACCTTGCTTCCCTGTTGGAGGGCAAAGGATTTTTTGAGGTGGAGGCTGAAACTCCTTTAGGCCCCTGTGAAATAGTTTCCAAATCAGCAGTATGGGCCCTGAATAAATGGGAATGAGTTTCTGGGACCCTGTAATACCTGTCTGGCTTGGCTGGAGCAGGAGGAAGAGAATCAGGGGTAGCACTAGAGTCAGAATACAAATCATCCAGAACATCAAGTACAGGAGGAATAGCTAAGGGCCTGTGCTGAGGCTTCTTAAGGAAAGTCCTAAGGCGCTTCCTAGAATCAGAATATTCCTGACCCTGCCACTTGAAATGTTCCCTCATGGTGTGCAGAACTTCCCCAAAAGAAATATCCTCAGGAGGGGAGGCCGAAGGTATGGAATCTTCTGCATCCGAGTCCTCATAGGTCTGGAAGAGCTCTTCCCGGCTATCAGAGTGGACAGAGCCCTCAGAGTCTTCATCTGAAGGAGTAGGGTCAGAGGGTTCAACCCGGGGCCTTTTATCAGGAGGAGGCTGGGATGCTCTCTCAGGATGGGCCTGGGAACCTCTAATCATGGAAATTAAATCAGCAGCCATGGACATAATTTGTGTCTCCGGAGTCGGCTGAGGTAAGGATTTGGAAGTAATATGCTTTGTTTTGCTGGCTGCTTTAGCCCTATTGTAGGCCTTAATAGACATGGCCATAGGAGGCCTGGCAGCTCCACGTGGAGGAGTGACCTTGTCTACAGCAATGGTCTCGGGCATTTCCTCGGTTTCGGTATCCGGAGGAAAATCTATAACTGGCGTCGGAGTAATGTCTGGAATCGGAGTCGTCGGTAATGCGGTGTCTTCAGTTCGGAGCGGTGGAGAGACCGTCTCGGAGGGAACCGGAGCACTCGCGCTAGGTTTTGGCGTGGAGTCGTGGTAGACGCGGGCCTAGGATGTCGGTCCCGGTCTTTCCGCTTTTTGGGAGTTTGCGATGTCGGAAGATCCGACGGCATGGTGTAAGCAAATTTATCACCGAAAAAATCTTCAGCGAACTCCGCCCGGCGTCTGAGAGTGCGCTTGTTGAAGCGAGCACAGGCTACACAGGCCGAGACGTCGTGGTCTGGGCCCAGGCAAGGGAGGCAGTAAGAATGGAAATCCTTATGAGGTATTTGTTTACCACAAAAAAGACAATTGTTAACTTTTTCAGTAATTTCTGACATCGGCTGAGGCAAGAAAAGGTCCCCAACGGGGTACTTAGCTTTTTTGATGACTTCGGTATCGTAGAATACAGGAGCTGACCGACCGGCACTTGCGAACTGCTTCTGCTTTGGGCACCGTGCGGCAAGAAAGACTGAAGAAAATGGCGTCGGCTGATGCTTATGTACTCCAGCCGCTCTGACGTCGGAGAGAAATGCGACATCAGCCGACGTCGGACCCAGACTTTGGAATCCGGCTGACCGAGGGCTGCCTGAGGCAGGACAACCCACATGTTATGACTGCAGTTGCATTCTTGAAGGACATCTCTGGTCCGTTAATGATTGGCAGTAGATTTTCATGAATGCCGAGGTGCCAGCTCAACGTCCAACCCTCAACGAAGGCATGCCATTTACGCATGTCTTTCAAACACCACCCAACCGCGGGGAGGACATGCAGACTCCACACAGAAGGCACTGCCCGCACTCCAGCCAAGAATCGAATGGGAGAATCTCTTAAAGTAGGATATGTGTGAAAGTAATTTCATTAGTACACTACTGCAGTGTGGAGCAATGTCATCTCACACCAAATAGTTTTGGTTTGGTTCTTGGCTGTGGCTTCTTCTTTGTGGAGTCTGCATACCCTCTGTGTCTGTGTGGGTTTATCTTTGTGCTTCTTCAACACCCCCAAAAAATGTGGTACAGGTGAACTGGCATTCCTTCAATTTGCCTGTAATATGTGTAGATATATATATATATATATATATATATATATATATATATATATATATATAGACACATATATATATATATATATATATATATATATATATATACACATATATATATATATATATATATATATATATATATATATATATATATACACGTGTGTGTGTGTAGGTTTCTATGTCTGTATGCACTTATGCAACTTGTGATAGACAGTGTGGTTGTTTTAAATAGAAAGAATAATATCACAGATTTTATCTGTGAATGTGCACAATACTGCAACCTCATTTAGTCTAATACCAGCCCTGCTTAGAGGTTTTCATGGAAGGTTGCTGTAGGTTGTGTGTGTGGGGGTTAGGGACAGTGTGGTCATCATTACTTTATTTTATGTTTTTTTTTTTTTTTTTATATAATCTTCCCTCTGAAATGTCTACTGAATGATGCTATAGCTTGTTTAGGTACTATGGACTGTGTGGTCATTATATTTTTAACCCTCCTGATTCTCAGAGGTGTTCACAGAAAGTCACTATAGCTTGTCAATGGGCAGTGTACTGTTTAGAAGTAGCAAGCTGGAATACATTAGTGTGACTGTTGTTATTTTTACTTTTCTCAAAATCAAACATCGGACACATACATGGGTGGTTGTATTTGTGGGGTAGGTATGGAAGTGTACTCTTATGGACAGTATATCGATGTGAAGTTGTCCTGTCTCTCCTTCATTCCTTACTAATGGGTTCAGAACCAATCCTTGGTTCCAACTCAGCCACTTTCTAAAGCTTGAGGCTCACTCCCTATCCCATGATGCTGCAGGGCATTCCCCAGATCTCGTTTGCTGCTGAAACAGTTTGAACGTCTGTTTCTAGCTCTGGCTAAGTGAAACAGTTTTTTTCTTCAATTATAGCTTAACTGCTGTTTGTTGTTCACATATCTTGTATATTTAGAATAGTTTTGGTAGTTCCCTTCCTCTAAGCATCTTAAAAACATATTTTCTGTAGTAAAATAGAGTTGTTTGTTACTATTTGGCCAAGTGTGTTAAGCCTTGAGTCCCCTATCCCCTTATTGACTAGGGTGTGCTTTACTTTATATATATATATATATATATATATATATATATATATATATATATATATATATATATATACACACACAGACACACACACACCTGTTTTTGTAGTTTAGTGTTAAAATAGGGTAAACTACCTTCTTTAGATAGTTAATAAGATTCTACATTATCAGCCTGCAGTTTAGGCTTATGTTGTTAGGTGTACATTTTTTGGACCTGTTTTTAGTTAGAAGGTTCTTCCTTTAAAATTATTAGTGTTGTAATTTTCATAAGTGATTGCTTTTCTTTCAGCAAGTTTGCGTTTGTCTGCTGTGGATTTATACCTCTTTTAACGCTTTGTTTTTTTCTTGAAAGAGCTATTTAGCCCGTTTAAATTAGAGGGCTAGTTTCTTCTGCATGTGTGTGTATGTTTTTGGATTTTAGATTTGGCTAATCTTTAAAAATGTCAAAGCAGCCAAAAGAATCCAGAGTTTCCGGGTTTAAAAGGTGCCCCAAGTGTTCATAGAAAATGTCCATTACGGACAGTCACACTGAATGTGCCTATTGTTTGGGTGCCCTGCATTTACAAGAATCTTGCTCAATATGTCATTCGTTCAGTTCGAGAGTCCTTCATGAACAAAAGAATAAGTTAATTCTTAAGGGCCTTCTCAAGTCTTCCTTTCTAAAGCTCTCGAACAGGGTCAAAGCCCTTCAAAAGAATCAATGTCTCCTTCTCAGAAATCAGGCAAAGGCTCGAAAAGACCATCACCTGCATCTTCTGATGGCTCGGAGCCGTCTAAGAAAGTCTCAGAAGTATTGGAGCCTACTGAACTTGTCAGACATTCCACCTCGGCTCCATCTATATCGGGACCGATGGTGTTACAAGTCAGGAGCCGCTCACCAGTCTTGGAGCTGGTTTCTCCTGTGCTTAGGTCACCAATTCTCCAGTCTGTGCCATCTACAGCTCCATCTTCTTGTTCTTCCAGGAGTCTGTCAGACTATGATATGGACTGTCTGGTGCAGAAACTATTGAGGATACCGGCAATGGAAAAATTTTGTTGGAACCGAGCCAATCAGCTTCGGAACTGACCAGACCAATCCCTTTGACTTCATTTCCTCCTCCACAATATGTGGAACATATAGAGAAAGACCCGTCAGAGCCAAGGCCTACATTGGCATTTTCGGCTCCAACTTCTCTGACTACCTCGGTGCCATCTGAGGGGTCTAGGAGCTGACACTCTCCGGTGGGGTCCGGGGGGGACAGTTGGACTGAGTTTTTATCAATTCTGACCTTGCCTCTTGGAGCCTTGGCTTGGGTGAGCTCAGCTCCTACTTCGGCCTTGGAGCCTTCTCCTGTGGTTCCGGGGAGATTTGCTGGCTCCTCGGAGCCGGAGGTTTCCTCGGGTCATGGGAAGGGGGCTTTTACGGCTATGAGGAGAGCCTTTTCCCCACGGGTATCCTCTCTGTCGGATCTGACTATTCCTCCCCCTAAGGCACTGGTATCTGTTTCTGCACAACCCATCCCATCACATCAGACGCAGACCTTGCTGAATTGGAAGGGTCCCCACGGTTGCCCTCTGAAGATGTCTCATTTGCAGAAATCTTAGAAGTCCTTAAACGGAGAGGCGGCTGGAAAGCCATTCCCCCTTCTGATGAGGAGTCCGTTTACCTGAAAGCTTTTGGGTCTCGACCTTCTGCCACTTGGGTGTCCCCGCCTTTTGACAAGTTAATGGAACTAGTTTGTCGAAAGACATGGGAGTCTCCGGACACAGTGGAACCTGTCCCTAGGAGGCCAGACAAATTTATAACATCCCCAGAAGACAAGAAATTTTAACCAAAGGTGTTCCCATAGATGCTATGGTGGTGGCGGCAGCCAACAAAAAGGAGTTATCTGAAACATCCACATATGTCCACCCCCTGAACAAAGAGTCACGAACGATGGACAGATACGGAAAGCGCATGTTCTCTTCAGTGACCTTTACACTATGGTCCCTGAATTACCTAACTCACTTCACCAGGTTACACAGAGATCTCCGAAAAGAGCTTGGAGATACTCTACAGGTACTGTAGTTGCGGGAGTGTCAGATAAAGTATCTTCCCAGCTCTCCACCCTCAGTTCTGTAGTTAATTCATCCATGAGGCTTATCTCCTATGCAGCTGATGGAGTGAGTAGGTCAGAGGGTTCAGGAATTGCCCTTATGAGACATTCCTCAATATGCTTATGTTCATTTGTGGAACCCATCAAGTCATCCTTAACACCCCCTTCGATGGTTCATCACTTTACGGGCCTAAAGTGAAAGAAACACTGACCAGGTGAAAGAAGGAAAGACTCTCTCTGCCATGGGAGTCCATTTTTCCACTCCTTCTAGACCCTATCCCAATGGCCAAAAGTGAGGAAAAATGTGGTTTTGAAAATCCCAGAGAGCCTTTCAAGAAACACGTGGTGAACTCTCCTCCAGGGGCAGAGGAGGAGGGAATAATGGAAGACACCGACCACATGGCAGGGGGGGTCCACAAAATCAGGGCAACCAAAGATTTTTCTTCGGGAAGCCCTTTCAACGTTCCTGAAAGGAGGCCCATCTGTCCCCCTCTGGAGGCAGTCGGGGGTCGCTTATCTTTGTACACAGATGCCTGGCTAAAAATAACAAAAGACAAGTGGGTACAAAGGGTCACATCCAGAGGTTACTCTATACCCTTTTCGTTCCCACCCCCACTAATGAAAAGGATTCTGGATGTTCCACCTAGTCACATGAACCAAGCAACCATAGAAATTCAAAAGTTGCTAGAAAAAAAGAGTCATCCAACTGGTCCCTGCAGACCAGATAGGATCCGGAACTTACTCAAGGTTCTTTTTAGTACCAAAGAAGACAGGGGACTGGAGACCCATATTGGATCTCAGCAGTTTAAACAAATTTGTAAAAAAGACAAAGTTCTGGATGGTCACACTGCAGTCGATTTTGGAAAAGGCAGTTGGATGTACTCCATAGACCTCCAGGATGCATACTACCACATAATAATGGACAGGCCATCCAGGAGTTGCCTGTACTTTCATCTGGGAGCCAGTCATTACCAATTCTGAGCCCTGCTGTTTGGTCTCACTATAGCCAGCCCCCAGAGTGTTCACCAAATGCATGGCAGTGGGTATGACTCACCTGAGGTGTTCAGGATTCAGGGTGTTTCCATATCTAGATGACTGGCTCCTAACTGCCACCACCAAGCATCTACTTTCACAGGCAAGAGACACCACTTTGAATGCCTGTACTCAGTTGGGAATTTCAATAAACTACGCAAAATCTGCCTTATTGCCATTTCAACATATCGTCTTTATAGGCGCAGGGCTAGACATGGTTTCAGTGATGGTAAAACTTCCACCAGACAGGATACAAACCCTACGAGCACAGGTTCAAGACCTCCTCTCATAAAACAAAGGTGCAGGGGGGGGACAATTCTCAAGGTATTAGGTACTATGATGGCAGCAATCACTGTGATCCTCCTAGCCCGAATGCATATGAGAATCTTACAGTGGCTCCTATTCACCCAATGGTCCATGCAGCAACTTCTGATATTGCATCACATAATACTAACAGAATCTAACAGAGACCTACATTGGTGGCTTCAGTTAGATCAAGTGACCTTAGGTCGTGCTTTCAATCTTCCATCCCCCCCCCCCTAGCCACAGTGACCACAGATGCCTCCTAGATAGTGTGGGGGGGGGCATTATCAGGGAATGACAGCCCAAGGCACGTGGCAGGATTACGAGGCCCATTAGCATATCAATGTCCTGGAAAGGAGAGCGGTGCTTCTGGCGTTGCAGACATTTCAACACTCTTCCACTGGGAACTATTGCAATACAGACAATATGTCAGTGGTTTGGTATATAAACAAACAAGGAGGAACCAAATCCTACCCCCTTTGTCGAGAGGCCCTGAGAGTATGTCAGTGGGCAACGTCCTCCCAATGTTTTCTGATAGCAAAGCACATCCCGGGGAGATCCAAAATGATAGCAGACAAACTCAGCAGAGCAATTCTAGTGCCTCACGAGTGGTCCCTCAAACAAGAAGTAGCGGAAATGATTTTCCAAAAATGGGGCCAGCCTTGCTGCGATGTCTTTGCCATGTCCATGAACACAAAATGCAGCAACTACTTTGCCCTAATCCTCCCTCCAGGGGAATCCCCAAGGGATGCACTTGCACATGATTGGCCCCTGGGTATCCTCTATGCCTTCCCTCCTTTTCCATTGATACCCAAAGTTCTTCAGAAAGCCAGTGTTTGGGAAAGACCTTAATTCTAATAGCCCCTTACTGGCCTCAACAGATTTGGTTCCCCTTCCTACAGCCTCATCTTCAGAAGAGCCTTGGATTCTGGGCCCAGTTCCAGATCTCCTGATGCATTCATCAGGAACTCTTCATCCATCCCTTCACACCCTCAAACTGACAGCTTGGCTGCTCCAATTCCAAACATAGCCAGGCTACAAAAACTTTCATCTGCAGCACAACACATTCTGATTTCTTCTCACAGGACATCTACCAGAAGATTATACCTCAGCAAATGGAAAAGATTTTCAGTTTGGCTCTACAGAATCATATTGATCCTTACTCAGTACCTATATCTGCCATCCTAGAGTTCTTAATGAAAATGTTTAATGAAGGGGCAGCTGCAGCTAATATTTAAGTACAACTAACAGCAATCTCAAATTTTCATTTCAAGGATGAAGGGCCAAATATTATGTCCCATAGGCTATCTAAGGCCTTTCTGACAGGCACTAATATTTTAAGACCACCTATCAGGCCCCCGCTTCCACCATGGGACCTGAATCTGGTACTGTCAAGATTAATCCTTCCTCCCTTTGAGCCGTTAGCTTCATGTGATATAAAGTTCTTAACATGGAAGACCATTTTCCTGGTTGCAGTTACATCGGCTGGGAGAGTTTTGGACTTACAAACCTTATCTACAAAACCACTACATTTGGTGTTCCACAATGACAGGGTGTCACTCCAAACAAACCCAACTTTTCTACACAAACGTATGTTCAGCTTCTAATTCGAACCAGTCTATAGATTTGCTGGTTTTCTTTCCCAAGTATGGCAATAAGGCAGAATATATGTTTCACCAACTTGATGTGCACAGACAGTTGTGTTTCTATCTACAGAGCACAAAAGAATTTAGGAAAACTGATCAACTGTTTATATCCTTTTCAGATTGTAAAAAGGATTGCCTGTAGCAAAAACTACTCTATCAAAGTGGCTATCAAACTGCATTTTCATCATGTATAACTCAGTAAATAAACAGCTGCCAGACAAGGTAAAAACTCACTCTACCAGAGCTATTTCAAACTCTTCTGTATTTAGTGCTAAACTACCAATAGATACCATCTGTGCAGCAGCTACCTGGGTGAGACCTCATACCTTTATCACTCATTACAAAGTAGATTTGGCCTCTAGTGACAGGGCCTCCTTTGGGTCCACTGTGCTGAAGAATATACTCCCGTGAGTCACCCAAGAAAGATGGTGCCAGGGACGCTGTCCCATCAGTAAAGAATGAAGGAGAGATAGGACAACTTCACATAAAGAAGTTATGTACCTACCATAACGTTCCATGTGAGTTGTCCATCTCTCCTTCATTCTTACGTCCCAACCTCCTAACCCCCTTCCTTGGCTCCTGGAGGAATGAGAGGTTGCAATTTGGCACTTCATGGTCTTTGACCCTTTTCTATTAGCTTACAATAAGTCCTGTCTTTTTTCTCTATGCAGGTATATGTGATTACATGGTAGTATTTTTGTATCAGCAAACAAGATCTGGGGAATGCTCTGCAGCATCATGGGATAGGGAGTGAGCCATGAGCTAGCTGAAGACCTCGAGCTTTAGTAAATGGCCAAGTTGGAACTGAGGATCGGTTTCGACCCCATCAGTAAAGCATGAAGGAGAGATGGACAACTCACATGGAACGTTATGGTAGGTGCATAACTTCTTTTTTTGCAGCAGCAAGTTGGAATACATTAGTGTAATTGTTGTTATATTTACTTTTCTCACAGTCAAACATTAGGCGTATATACGCACGCAAATATGTATATATATATATATATATATATATATATGTTGTTATACTGGGTGAAGGGGGCAAAAAGGCATGATATTATATACAGCTGACATCAACAACTTAATCTGTTTTTTCAGTTTTGTCCTACTCTGACATCTGGTATACAGAAGGTGACTGTCTTTTGGGAGTAGAGGTGTGTAGGCATGTTATATATATCTTTAACAGCAGTCACTTGAAATATGTGGTAGTGGCAGTTACTCTCGTTATTCCAGTCTAACACTAGAAGGACATAAAGAAAGTTATTACATTTTTTGAGGGGTGGGGTAGGGAAGCAAGTTATATTCAGAAATATGTTGTATGTATTCTAACAAATGTTTTACTGTGAACTATATTTTGTCAGATACCACTTATTCTTTCCTTGAAAGAAAAAAAGACTGAATTTCTTTGCTCATGTTTTTTGTTCAAGCTATCACTGGATCAAAAGGTTGGAAAATAGCTCAAAGATGTACCTCGGAGCATCTATAGCACTACGATTTCTGGCTTAATTAGATTATTCCACAGTTCCTATACTGCACTCATGGACAGTTAGGATGTGTTGAAAGGGTGCATGAAAAAGCAAAGTTTAAGAGTACCACTGAATTTATTAGTTTTGATTCACTTCAGAACATCTGGAACCCCCATGGCTTGTCTGGGTTTAGTGACTTTCAGACCCCTGCCTTAATTCAGTTATTTCCTTCATAGTTATTACAGTAACATCTATGTTGCTTTTCTCCTACAGCATCACTTCACCAAAGGCTAATCCTGGCCATTGTTCACATATGAGAAGGCATGTTGATCAAACAAGACTCACAGAAAATGAAACAATTTCTGAACCTGGAAACAGGCAGAAGATTTATTACGCAATGCATCTGATACACCTGAGGAAGATGCAGTCGAGAAACTTATGCCTGCATCAGTTACGGTGATCAAAGACTGTGAATAATCATTATCTGCTCTTGTGATAACCAAAGACAGACAGACAGACAAGACATACTATCATTTACATGTTCTGCTCAAAAAAGGCACCTCAAATTTTGACAAAATACAGCCACAGAAGTCGCAATCTACAGAAATGGTGCCACAAGGAATGCATACAAAAATACGGACTTTATTAAGTAAAAAAAAAAAAAAAAAGAGTTGCACCTAATCAACTAAAAGACTGTGGTTAGTGGTGTCATGGTGACCAGCAAGTCAATAAATCAAATTAAAATGAAAACTTTTTCACTGGAAAGAGCAAGGATGTGTTTTCGAATCACTGAAGACATAGTAGTCTAAGTGTACACAGACCTTAGAAAATGACAATGAAACCTTGAAATGGCAAATTAGTTTCTGATTACTTATGAATGATTTGCACTGAAAAATGTAGTCTGAAATTTTCAAAATGCTATGTTACTGAACCAAAAATGTCCCTGTGGTAGCCATTACAGTTATACAGGGAAGTATTTGCATAAGGAATGTGGGGTGTAGCAATCTGATTATTAAAGGGTTAAATTAACCAGATATACAGAGGAATGCTGATCCACATGCTGAAAAGAGTCTACTCTGAAATTCATTTGGTTATTTTCTACACAAGCTGGTTACCCAACCTTCGTGTTAGGGTAGCTTAGCTATTCTACGTCTAGAAAAAAGTTTCTTAGTTACTAATCCATGAATATGATTTTACTGTTGGTGCGCATATTTAGATTTTTTCGTAAAATTGTTTAATGATTTTCAGATGTCTGAAATGCTCAATGTACAATACTCACACATCTGAAGTGCATTTCTTCCCCAGGTCTGTTTTCAGTGGTATGGAATCAGGTTGAAAAGTGAATTTTTAAGCCTAAACCTTTAACTGGGCATTTTTCCAGCAAAACCTTTCATCTGCAGCTTTAGCTTCCCTTTTAACACTAACTAATGGGCCAGCCAAACACATTATTTTTTTTTGTCTCTCAAGTTGTATATTTATAATAGAAATAGAACATCTTAACCAATTACAACTCTTGCTATCTGGGTGATCTTATTCTGTGCAATATTTCTTGCAGTCAGCTTCCTTGGAAATTACAATACTTTTAAATCTTAATAAACATGCTTTTCATTCGTCTTTCTTACCATATTAATGCCATTATTATGACTATGATTAATTACCAAAGGATTCATCTCACTTCCTTTGTTAATGTAACATAAACACTTAACTTCAGTTCTGCTTTGTATGACCTAAATTAATTTATGGTGCTAGTAGCAGAATTGGAAGGCCTCAAGTATTTATTTCATTTTGCTAACAAGTGAGCAAAAATCCCTTTCACAGGGGTAACCAGGGAAGCAAGTTTGACAGTACACAGAGACATTCTGTTTTTCTTTTTAACAGCTAATCATACTAAGCATAATTTCTGAAGAAGGCAACAGAGTGCCCGCAGGAAACTCACAAGGACATGGAAAGAAAACATACACTGCACTGGGCAAAAGTCAGAGGCCATCATCAAACTCCTGGACCTGGCACTGAGAAGCAGTGGCAGCACTGAGTACTGCAACAATATGCCATCCTCTTAAATGAAGTATTTCAGTGATAAATACAACCACAAAGCCTAAGAAAGTTCAGTATATTCCAGACACCATTGAAGTTATCATCTAAAAAACATCAACTTTAATTTCATAACCTGCCATAATTCAGTGAAATACTTTAAAATGATAAATGTTAGGTAAACTGTATGCACACACACACACACACACACACACACACACACACATATATATGTGTATATATATATATATATATATATATATATATATGTGCATATATATATATATATATATATATATATATATATATATATATATACACACACACACACACACATATATATATATATATATATATATATATATATACACACACACAAACACACACACATATATATATATATATATATATATATACACATTATAGTACATACATAAGCTTACTCTCACACACGCATACAGTCTCATAAAGCACTTTACAGATGTGCTTTTATCTTATAACCTAGAGGTTCTCCACCAGCAGCACTTACATTAAACAGCAAAGCAGGCACTGGAGTGAAACGTTTCACATGAATCATGGAGATGGAGTCAGGCAGGTGACCTTCACGGGAGCCCACAAAAAATAATCTGAAAGTAAAGAACCCAGATATATTTCAGAATAAAAATCATATCCAACTTTCATGGTTAAGAAATGGAAAATAAATTACTCATCAAATAAGAAATTCTGCAAACTGATTGGACAATGTAGATATTATCTGTCATAAAATATACATGCTGTTAGTAGTTTTGTCTGTAAACATGGTAAATTTGTGAAAAGCACTTTAGTTTTGTGAGTAGAATCCATGCCTACATCATAGAACCTTTATATTCTGATCCTGCTACAGACATATTGTGCAATTATGACTCCATGTCAACCAAAAGAATTAGAAACCAAACCTAACTAAAAAAAAATTAACTTACTTAATTTGGCCATGAAACTGAATTCCAAAATGAACACAAAAACAACAAAGAAAATCAGGCCATTTCACTATATGCTACTATACCATAAACTACAAGAAAGACCCAGCCAATCAAGTGCCTTCAATGTGTAATACCTTAAATCTCCTGTAGTAGAGGACCATAGGATATATGCAAGTCATCTCTTAAGGACATGCTAGTGTTTTAGCTACATGACTTTTTACTTGTTAGGTTGCATCAGACAAAAGTCAAATGCATTCAGGCCAATAATGCAAAATACCAATAGTTGTAAAAATGTCATGTTTTTCCCTTTTTCTGAGCTCATCAGTACATCATCAGTGGATTGTATGACTATACAAGCCTGATGTCCATAAACAGTATTACACCTTGAAAAACTCTTTGACATTTAAAGACATTACAGAAAGCATCATTGTTAAATGTCTAGTTCCATCTTATATGTTACATGCTTGCACTGTTTGACAAGTTGAACTTTTATAGAGTTGTTTCTTGTCATACCCATTTGAGCCTGTGTCACATCCTACAATACTTTTTGTTTTATTGAAAACCCTCAAAAATACACCCCACATACCCCCTAAAACCTATTAACGTAATACTAACACACAGAACTAGGTACATCTTCAAATACTGAAGTTTCACCTTCCTAATAGGAGCAAAAGTCCCAAACTGACAGCCAAACTCACAGGCTTAAGTTAACCTAAAATAAAGATTAAACATGCCAAGAAACAGGGCGCAACCTGTGCTTCTACTAAGTCTAACTGGTTTTGTCTTTTCTTTATAGCTCTCCCAGCTGGGAAAACCCCTGAATGTTTTAGAGGACATTATGTCCAAGCCAATTCATCTTCTCAGTTTTTTTCTTTTCCTTCAATCAGTCATTCTCTATCAGCCTGTAGCCAGTTTCTCTTTATCAGATTGTCTCCATGGAGACATGAGAGCCAGGCAGCCAGTTTCTCTTTATTACACTGTTTCCATGGAAACGTGAAGAACAGCTGCAGAATTGCTACTGAGCATACATGTTTTTGCTAGAGAAAAGCCTCATAATATTCAAATTCTTTTTCATTTACTTGGTTACTCTTAAAAAATGTTACTAAATCAATCTAAATTCCTTAATCCAGCCATTTCCCCAAGCAAGAATGAGAAAAAGCACATAAATTTTTCTTTTGTCATGTTCTTTTAACCAGACCTTTTTTCACTGCATTGCCTAAATGTCTTAAAACTGAAAAAAGGAGAGAGAGAGAGAGAACATAGAAAGAAAAGAAAAGAAAAAAAATCAGCAAGCACCTGTTTACAATCCACATTACACATAAAAATAACTGGGAAAACCTTATAGCATGCAAAGAAAACCATACACTACTAAAATACTGCTAGTAAGAAACACATTTCTTTACTTATAGTTAACTTTCTTCCTCCTCTTTCCTTCCCCAAAACATTTTTAAACATTAATGACATGAAGTAGGGCATATGCTTTAGAGTCCCCCCAAAAGTCCAACAAATTCTGAAAAAGTCCACTATTTCCGGATTTTCTTGTTTGGTCATATTTCACACACATAATTATTGCACTGTAATCCCACATTAAGTTACTGATTTTATTACTGTTCATCTCTATCTCCTAAATCCCATCACTGCTTCATTTCCAATGTACTTTCAATTCTTCTTCTCAGCTCTCGTACTCCCTCCTTTCACTCCAACATTTTCTGTTAAAACAATGGGAAAAGTTTTACAGGTACAGTTTCTCTGTAATCTTTATTACCAGAAGAACAAGAAGAAGAATCTCTCTCTGTTTCACAGCTCACCTTTTGTTGGACAAACTTTTGTATTTCCTCGTTAGCATGTACTTCATCAAAAAATGACTTTGTCCCTCCAGGAAAGAATACTTTGAAGACAGCTGGGTACAGCAATTTGAATCTCACACCTGGGTTTCGACATTCCCTGAATAGTGCAATAAATTGTGTCTATATTAAAAGCCCAAAAGTCCGTAACATCGAAGCTATGTACATCAATGTCGAAAATCACAATGCCGAATGTGTTTGTAGGCCAGCAGCATGATTGTGGGGATAAGGAAATATATCCTTTTCCCCACTGTAGTGCGGTCTTGGAGTTGGTATATTTAAGTAGGGGGGTGTGGGTTAAATTCTGTTTTTAATGTACCTGTGAGGTGCTCTCTGTTGACGTAACACGTTCGGTGTTGTGATTTTCGCCATTTATGTACATCGACCTTTATGTGTCAATGTACATAGCTTCGATGTTATGGCCTTTCGGGCTTTTAATATAGACCCAGATAAATTTGCTTCTCTTCTGCCTGGTGTACAATGAGTAGTCATTCTCCACAAACACTCTGCTGTCTCCCACTTTAGTACTTTGTCCTTCTGCCACAGTTTTGTCAAAATCAACTCCTTCTACTGGTAGGATTGCATCTTTACTATTAAAGGTTTAGGTTGCTTTCTCATAGCCAAGTTTGGAGCATACACACGATGTTCCCTGTCAACTAAGAATTCCTGCTGTGGAATAACAGTCCAGTTGCTTATTTGTCCTTTCATAAAATTAATGCAGTCTTTTCCTTACAGCTTCTCTGGTATAGCAGAAAATCTCAGTTTTCCCTGTGTGCTCTGTCCTCTAACTATATTATTTTTGAAACATCTCTCCCTGAGCAATGTCATATTAAGCCAGCGTTTTCTTCATTTTGACCTCTAATTTTTGCAGCTTCATCACCTCATCTGAATATTTGTTTAAAGTTTCTTCCATTTTTTTCCAGCCTTTTGTTGTTTGTGTTGATATACTCCATCAGTGTTTCAATTATTTTAACCAGGTCTGTGTGCAGTTTCTGTAGGGTACTGGAATTCATGTCTGGAGGTTGTATTGCTTTTTGCTGAACAGCTGCAGAACTTTCCCCAGACAGTGTTTCTTCCTCACTTTTTGTGGATGATTTGTTCCAGGTCCTCTGTACTTCTTTTTTCCTGGGATCCAGGCAGTTCACTTACTAGCCAGTTACTGAAATTTACCCATAAATACAACTCTACTGGCCTTCTCTGCTGAGTTTCTGTTTTCAAACTGGGAGAGCTAGAATTAAGCTGTTACTCAATGTGCAACCATCTTGGAAGTCATGATTTCCTGTTCTCAAACACTTCTGATCTGTCACCTATTATGCAGTTAAGTGTTTCATGATGGTGTAGTGTACTATAATGCTGTGGCAGTAGTAGTTTACATGAGAGTGTAAAACAAGTCATTCTGTTTTTACTGTGACTGAAACTGGAGAAACAGAAGTAAAGAAGTTACTGAAGCTCATTCTTGAATTTTATGCTTCCTCACTGAGCCTACACAAGACATTGATGACTGCGGATGGCTCGTCTTGAGATTACACCTCTTCTGGCATTCCTGCAGAGCCTGCCATTTCATCTGAAGCATGGATTTATATGCTTCATAATATTTTGTTAACTTTTTCTGACCTTTTTTCTTTTTTTGCATATCTAATTTGGGAGGCAGTACTAAACACTAGTCCCAAAGGCCTACAGAAGTGTATACTTGAGCTAGAACAAGCTTTTGCTGCTCTGCTATAAGGCTACAGGGCTTAGAGCTATTCCACTACTTGGTAAGAGGCTGTCAAACACCTTATAAGTAATTGCTTTTCTAATCAGCAATGTGCATGCAGTGTAATAAAAACTGTTGTTTTGCAAACATTTATTACACACAATAAAGCAAATCATTAATGTTCTGAACATTACTGTTTTAACTAATGCACTTGAAAAAAATGTTCTCTGCACTGTTTCATTACAGCTAGAATAGGATCCTACAGTTGTTGATGATCTTCTTAATGGTAATTGATCACTAGTTTCCCTAGCTACATGATATAGGGTTCATACTCATGTTCAAACACTAAAGTGCAATTTCTATGAAGAACACAGAAGCATTTTTGCAGGGGGATTGCTGTATCTCACAATAAGAGAAATTCTCACCCTTGTGTTTAGTGTATAACCAAATTTATTTCCACTTTCTATTTTGCTGTTTAGAGTACTGAACTTAAAAACAGATCTCATTTTCCATATTTGCAGAATATAGAATGGAGTTAACTGAACACAGGTTGTCTGGGGAGCAGTAAGGCTTTATTCATCAGACCCACGGGGCTGCTCTGCGTACAGTCTTTGAGAGGAAGTACCACCAAAAGTCAAGGAAGAACAGGTAAGAGAAATGTCAGGCAGTCTGCCAGACTGATATCCTCAAATGTAATGTAGAAAACAAACCTGAGTGTGATATTATGACTACATATTACCTATTACACTTGATTGTATGTTACAGTTCTAAGCTGAATAATGTCATTGCTTCACAATCACAAAACCTGAAACTTTTTAAAAGTTGTTTTTGCCCCTTTCAACAAACTAGTGTGACCACAGAGTTGGTTATATTTATTAAAGAGAGTGGTAGATGTATGAAGCCTCCCAGTCATGTGAGGTTTGGGGGAGTGCAGCTCCCCTGCAAAACACAATTCTTAAATGTGTTTTTATTCATGTTTTTTAGCATTTACTGGTTACAGTTCCTACTGCAGTCTAATGGACACCATCAGGAACCAGTGTTGAAATTATGGCTCTGCTGGTAGCTAAGCGCCGGCAGGAGCTATCCTGTAGTACAACAAATGAGTGCTTATTTGAAAAAAAATATTGCATTGCACTTAAAATCTTGATGCTACCATCATTCCTTATTTCTTTTTTAAAAACACCTTTATTAAATTATCATTTAAGACATAGACATAAATACATTAATAGAAAAGAAAATAAACCATAACATCTGTTTCTATTTACATACATTATGCAATAATGGTTTACTATCAAAATGTTGACATTTAAAACAAAAAACGGCTTTTACACTGAAAGGCAATGTCGAAATCACACATATAAAGTAGATGAAAATGTTGAATCTGATGAACAAATTCAGCAGATTCTCCATTTTTGCCGAATATAGAATGTTATATACTTATACGTGCTAAAGTAAGTGTAATTGATAAGATGGAATACACATTTTTGCAGGGGGGCAAGGCCCTCTGCACTCCCTGTGGGGGATGTGCTTCCCACACCCTGTGCAAACTATATATTCCAACTCCCAGATCGCACTACAGTGAGGAAAAGGAAAAATTTCCCAGTCCACACTGTACTGTGATCTCTATTCGTATCATCAACATGGCATTCACTGCAAAGGATATGCACTCAATTGAAGTTTGGAAATATGGGAATTAGCCAACTGCTGGTCGGCATTCCTGTGTTTGCCTAACCTTCATTCTTCATTTTGATAGTAAACCTGCAAAATTATATGTTTTCATTGTTTATAACAACTGTCATTCAGTCCAACATTGCTAATTCCTGCCTTCCCTTAAACCTCATTTCTTCTCCTGAACATTATTCTTCATGTACAGTTCCCATCAATTCCATTTATTTCTAGTAATTTGCTCCTTCCCTTTTCTAAAGATCCCGCTTCCAGTTATTTTAACTCTTTAATCTCCTGAACTTGATTGATTCGATCACCAGAGCCATGGACGAGGGTAAGGCAGTCCATACAGCCTATCTGGACCCCGCCAAGACCTTTGACACCATCTCCCACAATGGAATCATAGATAGACTTACTAAACTGGGCATTAATCCCTACGTCACTCAATGGGTTGCCAACTGGCTTACTAACAAAACCCACACTGTAAAAGTAGCCGACTCTAAATCCAGCTCCAGACAAGTGACAAGTGGTATACCTCAGGGTTCAGTCCTGGGACCGCTCTTGTTTGGCATCTACTTCTCTGAAGTACAGGCCAACACTAAGGGGCTCTGGCTAACAAAGTTCGCAGATGACTGCAAACTGGGAGCCATTATTGAATCCCCGAATGATGTGGATACTCTGCAAAAGGGCCTTACAGAAATAGATGCTTGGTGTCAGAGCCATGGGCTCAAGCTCAGTGCCAAGAAATGTACAGTTATCCCCTTTGGGAAAAAACATGTACCCGTGCATTACCACATAGGTGGCAGTACACTAAACACCGAAAGTGTGATAAGAGACTTAGGGACACAGGTGGACAGTGGTCTCACCTTCGGTAACCACATCACCACAACAGTCAGGAAATCCTTCTATGTGGCACACCTCATCACTAAGGGCTTTCATCCAGAAAAAAGGAGGTCATTGTCCCACTGTACTCATCCCTCATTAGACCCATTATAGAATACAACTCCCCAACATCTGCAACAACTGGAAAGGCCGCAGAAATACCTCACTAAAAGAATCACAGGCCTAACACAGATGCTCTACGCTGACCACCTTAAAAAACTCCATCTAGACTCTGTCACATATCGTCTACTCAGAGGTGATTTCTGCTTAACATATAACGCCATGTCAAACCCGGAGCTGTTGGATATGCTACACTTAAAGAAATCTCAATCCCTCAGAGCCACAAGCTCCAGGGATCTAAACCTTGTCATCACAATAAGCAAAACATGCTGGAGGGATAGGTTCCTGACCCAGAGACTCCCCAGACTCTGGAATAGACTGCCCATACGTGTCAAGCAGAGCGCCTCTTTGGCCCTCTTAAAAAGGAACCTTGATGATTGGAAGGGAGAAAGGAAATTCACCCCAGGGATCACGTCAGTCGCCCTGCTAGACAGGGGTCCAGGGAAGTAAACAGTGTGGGAAGAAATAGCCAGGGAATTGTTATGGCTAGGCTTGTATAGGCCCTAGGGCCGATAGCCTAGTACCAACCTATGAACTTCAAAAATATTCAGTACTACAGATACAGCTGGTTTAGATTTTCATTTTAATTTTCTAGCAATTGCTTTTTTGGCAGCCAAAAGGAATAAACTTAATTAGGCCTTAGTATGTCTAGGTAATTCAAATGCTGTATCACAGCTCAACAAAATTATCCAAGTGCAACTAGCACTGGGCAAGACTGCAATCCAGGCTGTAGCTTGTTACAGATCCCCCACCATGCCCCAGGATTCCCACTCTTCATTTCTTAGGATACTGGAAAATATTAAGCTACAACACAATACTTTAATTATGGGTGATTTCAACTACCCCACTATCAACTGGGAAAACTACTCATGTACCAACTCATTTGCTCAACGTTTTCTGGAATTCATAAATTCCAACACCTTGGATCAGCTTGTCCACAACCCCACCAGGGGTAGCAATATCCTGGACCTGGTCATTACCAATATGGGTAACTGGTGTTCCACACCAGAGGTCAACTCCTCGCTGGTCAGATCCGACCACAAGCTAATCACCCTAGACATCCATATCCCACCCTCACCACCCATTAAGGAAACCACCGTCAAAAACTACTCCAAAGCCAACTTCATGCTTCTTAAGACAGAAGTGGCAAACTTCACAACATCCATGCAGATGGAAAATAGAGGTACAACTGCTGAATCCCACACAAATGCACTGTATAAGCACATACACGAGTGCATGGATCGTGCCATCCCCAACAGAACCAAGACGCTATCCTCCAAAAAAAGGAAGCCAATCTTGTGGTCCCCTGCCATAAACAAATTCTACAACAGAAGGAAGAAGCTGTTGCAAAAAAGAATAAAATCCCAAGATTGGAGGAACTCCCTGGTCAGCCTCAGCAAGAAGCTGAGATCCCTCATAAAATCCTCCAAAGCCAGTTATGAAAATAAAATCACCACTGATTCCAAAGACAGCCACAAAGCATCCTACAGCTATGTCAATAATCTCAATGGCAACACTCAGATCTGCTCTGAGCTACAGCACAATGACACTAAATATATAGAACCAACTGATATTGCCAACATCCTGGCAGATAGGTTCAGTGCTAACTTTACCCCCCTCTCACACTCCAAAGGGCCCATCTTAATACCGGAAGAATGCAAAGCCCCTGTAATCACAGATGAACAAGTAAAGACCGCACTCTCCAAAGCCAAGAAGACAGCATCCATGGGACCAGACAACATCCCAGGCTGCGTACTGGATGAACTACAAAACGAACTGGCACCCCACCTAAGTACCATGTTCAATCATAGCTTCACTTCAGGCTGTGTGTCTTTTGAATGGCGCACAGCAATGGTTATCCTACTCCACAAAGGGGGGTGCCACCACAGACCCCGGAAACTACCGCCCAATTAGCCTAACGATCATGGTCTGCAAGGCCATGGAACATATCATCTTGGAGCTTATAAACAAAGACATAGGTAACCTCCAAACCCTGGACCCCACTCAGTTTGGGTTTGTAAAAGGTAGATCATGTCTACTAAACCCGATTGACTTCTTTGAAGCAGTCACCAGAGCCGTAGACGAAGGCAAGGTAGTGCACACAACCTATCTTGACCTTCCCAAGGCTTTCAATACCATCCCCCACTCTGGAATTATAGATAAACTCACTAAACTGAGCATAAATCCCTATGTCACAAGATGTGTGGCCAACTGGCTCACTGACAGAACCCACACAGTAAAAGTAGCCGACTCCAAGTCCAACTTCAGATCAGTGACGAGCTGAGTACCACAGGGTTTGGTTCTGGGTCCTCTCCTGTTTGGCATCTACTTTTCTGCAGTGCAGGCCAACAGAGAAGGTCTTTGGCTAACAAAGTTTGCAGATGACTGCAAACTGGGAGCTACAATAGAATCACCTAATTATGTAGACATTCTACAAAAGGGCCTCACAGAGACAAATGCTTGGTGTCAAAGTCATGGTCTCAAGCACAATGTCAAGAAGTGCACTGTCATCCCCTTTGGGGAAAAACTCGATACCCATGAACTACCACATAGGTGGTAGCTCACTAAACACTGAAAGTGTGATAAGAGACCTCAGGACACATGTGGACAGTAGTCTCTTGTTTGATAACCACATTGCCACAGTAGTCAGGAAATCCTTCTACATGGCACACCTCATCACAAAAGGGTTCTCCTCTAGAAAAAAGGAGGTCATTGTTTCTCTCTACTCATCCCTCATCAGACCCATCATAGAATACAATCCCCGTTTGACATGTATCTCACAAGACACCTACAACAATTGGAAAGGCCACAGAAATATCTCACTAAGTGGATTACTGGCCTCAAACAGATGCCATATGCAGACCGTCTCAAAAAACTCCAGCTCTATTCCGTCACATATCGCCTACTCAGTGGCGATATCTGCCTAGCATACAAAGATATGTCAAACCCAGAGCTGTTGAACATGCTACACTTAAAGAAATCCCAATCTCTCCATACCACACGCTCCAGGGACCTAAACCTTGTCACCACAATAAACAGAACATGCTGGAGGGATAAATTCCTGTCCCAGAGACTTCCCATATTCTGGAACAAACTACCCATTCATGTCAAGCAAAGCTCCTCATTGGCCCTCTTTAAGAAAAATCTTGACGACTGGATGGAAAATAGAAAATTCACCCCGGGATCACTTCTGTGGCACTGCTCGACAGGGGCACAGGTAAATAATTTTCTTGGGTTTTAAAAGCCAGGGAACCTTTTAACTAGGCTTGTATAGGCCCCAGAGCTGATAGCCTAGTACCTATCTATGAACAGACATTCCCTTAGTTACACCAATTTGCTCTCCCAGTATTTCTGACAGAGTAGTCTGCAGGGAATTTTTAAAGTCTGCCAACTCATTATATTCCAAAAAAATATGATCCCAATTACCTGTTTCTTGCCCACCACACATGCAAGATTTTTTCAGTGTACCTTAGGTTAAATTCATTGAAGTTTGCTTGGGTATAAAAATACCTATGCAAACACTTGCAAGCAAAAACTTAAATCTTCTAAACTTTGTTGCATATTCAGGAGGCAACTGACTGATCAGATTAATGGGTTATTTAAAGAGAATTTTCAAGCCTTATCATGGCTCAGTTCTTTTTTTCTTTTACTATAATATTTGCTAATCTCAAGTTCAATTAGTACCAGGGCACCCACTGGAACTGAATGGGAAGAAAAGGAGTGAATGGATTCATGCCCATTTGCCTCTCTTTTGTGGGGAGAGGTAAGGTGTGTCCCTGTGGCCCTAGTGGAGACCATAAAACCATACATGATGTGCTTACTCCAGGAGGAAGAGCTGTACGCAGGCTTACATCATACCTGTCTGACAGTCCTGCATTATGTTAACTGCATGCCTTCCAGAGAGTACCGGGAAGAGTATTCACTGAACATGCACAAAGTGTTAGGGCCATAAAGAGAAAATGCTGCTCCCTAAACAAATGATAGTTTAACTCTGGATCACTAACCCTCGACCCCTTTGGAAACCTATTGGCCATAAGCCTTTTGACTCAGGGGAAATTAATGACATCTTCCATTAAAGTTTCCCCCTCTGCTCCTAGGGGACTACCTCCATATGTGCCCTGAAAAGGCCCTTGGAGCTTTCTGAACCACATCTTTCCACTGCCTTTCTGGTTCCTCGAGAAAGATTGTTGGGAGAGGAAAAATGTATGCGCATGGCAGAAAGGGTCTTTCCATCTTTGTCATACCTGGATATAGTTTCTTTAACTTTTGTGCCAAAAAAGGATGAGCCATCAAAGGGTGCACTGATGAATGAAGACTTAAATGACTCCACAAAATCACATAGGAGCATCCAGGCATGTCTGCTAATGGCAATGCCTGAACTTGCTGCTCTGGTGGTCCCATCGGCTGCATGAACAATGAGGCTCATGGATGAGTTAGACACAGACTCCAGGGTAGCCAACTGGGAAGCAACCTTATCTTGGACTTCTTTAGAAACAGATCCTGCCAGGGTATCTGATAACTCCTTGAGCAGATCCCTTTGAAGTCTGGTGAAGTGTGCCAAAAAAATTCAAAGACCTTAAGGCAAGGTTGATGATGCACAGACCTGCTTCCCAAATCTATTCATCGCCCGAGACTCTTTGCTGGGTGAATGAATAGAGGAACTCTCCTTGGCAAGTTCCTTCTTTGTGGCTGCCGCAATGTTTATGGCATCCACAGCTTAGCCCAGAACTATTTGTCTTCAGGAGCAGACAGAATTTTATCAGGTCTCTTGGGTATAGGTTCTATAGTATCAGGGGCCTTACACACCCACTGAGAGATCAACTGAATGAGTTCGTCAGCAGGTGGAGTCACCCAAGAGGTAGATGTTTGGGTGGCGAAAGCCTGCAGTCGCACCGACTCCTCCGAAGAAGTATTTTTGATGTCCAGTCACCCCTCTGCTTCAGTATTTCCAGGATGTTTCCAAAGGAGACATCATCAGGGGGTAACCTTTGAGATCCCTCTCCTCCTTCAAACTCAGTGTCTTCAGTGATTGATTCCTCCAGAAAATCCAAGCGTTTCTTATTACAATTTTTCTTCTTATGGACCTCCTCAGTGGAGTAGGGTTTTAAAGGAAAGTGATTATCAAAAGAGAATTACAAGGAAAAATGAAAAGAGAAAAATTATATTTTAAAGTTTACTTAGCTCGAGAGTACTGGCGAACGCATCTGCCAGGAAAAGCAGCAAATGAGATCTGAGGTAATTGGTAGAGGAGCATTCTAAGGTAAAACTCAAGAGTTTTTGGCCAGCGCGAGCTGTAGTAATGGCTGAGTTGGTTCCGATACTCGGAACCAGACCCCATTTGTTGACGATAAAATTAAAAAATTGACAACATCAGCTCATATGTTTTTATTTACATACATTATGCAATAATTATATTTTCATTCTTTATAACAACTGTCATTCAGTCCAACATTGCTACTTCCTGCCTTCCTTTAAACCTCACTTCTCCTGAACATTATTCTACATGTATAGTTCCCACAAATTCCATTTATTTTTAGTAATTTTCTTCTGTGGGAAGAGATAAGGTGTGTCCCTGTGGCCCTAGTGGAGACCAGAAAACCATGCATGATGATAGTACAACTCTGAGGTTTTGTTTTGCTGCCTGCTAGACAACCAGAGCTGATTTTTGTGTACTGTGTGAAGTCTGTGGATTGTATTGAGCTGCTGGGGACACGTGTTTTTTATAAATATAGCTGCAGCCAGGGCATTCAGAAAGGATTCAATCACAGCTCTTTCCTTTGAGCTGTATTGTTTTGCAGATATTTAAATGAATTGTTTTTTTTTAAGGAAGATTGCCTGCATACAACATGCATTATATAATTTGAGAGATTAAACTAAAAGTTTTTTTCTCACTGTTTCCATTAAGGGTCCAGAGCAAGAGTGAGCAAAAAGAAAAGTGATATTAACTGATTGTGTTATGTATATAATCATTACAGCCTAGGTATCTCTGTAGTTAAAGCTTACTGATGCCACTGGACATCAAATATTGCTTGGTCATATTTGTTTTAAGAATTCCAAAACCATGCTGAATGCAGGGTATTCAGAGATTTTGTTTTAAAGCTGATGTGATATTTGACCTCTGTTTAGTGCTGCTAAAAATATTTAACATTATTTGTGTACTATTTATATGTATTCTAATACTGGTCATATTTCTGTATATATCTCTAAAATCAAGTGACATTGATATAAATACTTAGCCTCATATGAAAGCTCACAGGTGTATGAAGAAAATGCTGCTGGAAGTATGTGCTGCTTGAATGGTTACTGAGATCATAAGCTGTGTTTATTTTGATTTATAAAATCTAGTTTAAGACCAGGAATAAAATGAATGCAACCTTTGCAAAGATTATTTTGTGTTGAATAGTTTTCCATTTACAGTTTTCGAGTAACACATATGGTTCAAGAGATGAACATTTGTTCTGAACTGAAATTACAACTTTATTTTTTTCAAGGCATAGGCTAAATATTATAAGACCAATATTTAGTGTCTCTATTTTTGTGCTGTTTGTCCCCCGAGTATGTCTCTGAAAGTACTTGCCAAGACAGATCATGTTCTAGCAATATTAGTATATAAGAGCAATATTTAAAGCATCTGTATTTTTGTGCTGTTTGTCGCTAGTATGTCTCTGACAGTAATTCCCAACACAGATCATGTTCTAGCAACTTTCTAAGTTTATAAGAGCAATGTTTTGTGTCCTTTTGTTGTGCTGCTTACATTATGTTGGGCTTTGTCCAGATTTCTTGCACTAAAAGGTTGAGAGGTATGTGGATGGATGTCAGAAGTGAGGATCTTTATAGTAATGGGATGCTTTAAAGTATCCAGTTTTGTTTTCTAGTAGAAATTTAGAGTGTAACTTTAGTGTCTTTTCATAATGGCAAGATGCTGAACAGTTCAAGGAAATTACTGAAGTGACTGTATTGAGCTGCTGGTTGACATGTTAGAAAATGGGCAATTTTTCTAATTAAGTTCTGTTCTAATTCAGAAACCTTTTTATTTTGAATTCTCTTGTCAATACCTCAGGTTTATAGCAGTATGTTTGTCAAGTCTGGTTTTGTCCTTCACTCTGCTCTGCTTTCTTTACTCAGTGGCATTTTCCAGTAGTGTTTCCACAACTGGAAAATAAGCACATTCATGCCAGTATCACCACAGCCTTTGTATACTTTGGATCAGATTTTTTGCCATTAGTGTGCTATTTGGATTTTAAGGTGGGGACCCTACCTTAAAATCCAAATAGCACACTAATGGAAAAAACTCTGTTCCAAAGTACACAACGCTGTAGTGATAGTGGCATGAATGTGAGGGTTTACAAATGTTGGGATATGTATGTGTGCTTCAGCTTAGTGTGTTTTTATTTTTCATGGTTAAAGATTTGAGATCTTACTTTCTTTTGGTCTTAACTGTTCCAAGACATGATATCTTAAATGGCACATTCTTGTCAAAGGAGAGGGCCCTGGTTTTAAGTACCTTTTTAGGTACCTTTGCCAGGCACAGACCTGGTGGCAGGACAGGGGTAGAACACATCTAAAGTGTTGAATGTGAAATGCAAGTATCTACCATGATCCATGGCAGTGGCACAATTCACGCTGTGCGAAAATAGGGTGTTCCACATTTTGACCATTTATCACACATTGTTAAGGTCTGTGTTCCACATTGGCCTTTTAAGAGGTTGAGATCTATAGTCAAAACCATAAGATCGAAGTTTTGAATGGAGATCATTGTACAGTGTGGAATGGGAAATTTACTGTTTTCCTCACTGTAGTGCGAACTCTGATTTGGTATATTTATTTAGCAGGAGGTGTGGGGGATGAAGGAGTCTTGCCCTCCTGCAAAAACATAAAAAAATAATGTTTTTTTTTTTATTATTATTACAATTTCAAAGTTTCAAAACTTTGATCTAATGGTCTCAACCATTTGCAGTTCAAAGTTTTGAAACTTAGAGTTTATAAAGTAGATCCGTGTATGTGTATATGTATATATATATATATATATATATATATATATATATATATAGTGGTGGCACTTTTTTTTCTCTCTCTCTCTCTGCTTTTTTAGTGAAGCTTCATATTTTGTTTTAAATCATCATTCTGAAATGACGTACTGACTGAGCTACTTTATCATATGACTTTTAGATTAAAACACCTCTTTAAGCTTCATCAGGTAAATCAAATCACACTTGCATCTGAACTTCTGTGACCATTGGCAGGATACTATCTTTTCTACATAAAACCCATCTGCTATACCCGCTTCCCATATTACTTCTTCAGAATAAACTGTTCATGTAGTGCACCAAAGAATTCACCTGAATCTGTGCCCTCTCTTACCTAGAATATATGAAACAAACTACCAGAAAGCACCAAGAAAATATTTTTGTAGGAGAGCAGGGGCTCTGTGCCTCCCACAACCCTTACTTATAATACTCACTCTGAAACTTTACTGCTTTGGACAAAAACACCTTAAAATGCATTGTTCCATTATGCTCTTTTTCCCTATCAGTAGGATTCCCTCTGCAGACTAACCCAACAGGGAATTAGAGGAAACTATACTCAGGAATAAGATACCTGAGTAAATATAAACTAAGCAAAAGATGCACAGGCAAAGGATTCTGAAGATTTATGTTAGGAGGACTGAAGGGAACCACTATAGTTCTGAACAACTGTCAGTTATCCACAGATCTCTATACATGCTTTTTTTTCTCCCAAAAACTGAATACATCATTACAGGTTCCAGTACTATCTTAAAGGATACATACAACCCATTGCAAACCTTCTAATAAGGAATAAACCCATGTCAGAATAGTGTGATCATTATTGGTGACCCACCCTTCCCTAGTGACTTCTGTTTAAAATCACCTTCTAGTAACTGCAGTTTTCCATTCTGGCAATCCACTGGTTGATAAAAAGACATATGACATAGTATCCAAAGTCCAGGAGTACTGCAGTCACCAGTACCTCTCCATCTTATTATGCTGGCTAAACTTGCCAAAGATGAACACACTGACTTTATTTAACCAAATTCCCAAACCATTAATCTGTGCCTTTTCATAGCTTGAAAATTGCAGTACTTAAGTTTTTTTTCTCTAACTTTTGTACAAAGTAAAGATACCTGCTCTTTATTACATAATCTGTAATAAAAAAGTGAATATATTTGTTTGAAGCGTAGTGCAGAAAAAAATCCTGTATACTGAAAAATTCTGTAGGAAAGTGTATTATTAGAAATCTTACCTTGAAGCTGCAACAATAGATGCATTCAGCCCTCCAAAACAAGATAGGGCCACTGCAAGGGGGATAGTCCAGTTAAAGACTCCAAAAACTTGGTCAGCAAAAGTCTACAAATAAAAACAAATGCAAACTTAAAGCAGTTATGTTTTCATATTAAAATTTTTTTTCATATTTTCACTATTAATGTGACAGTGAATCTACTCATTAAAGCTATTTACAATATTTTCTTCCTCGTTATTGTATCTTCTGTGCTTTGCATTCTCCCTATGGTCAAATTGTACTTTGCTTTTTAGTCTGCTGGGTAAATAAGATTGTTCTCAATCCCAGTTTCAGTCAAGGTTGCTTGTGTAAGTTTTCAAGAAATTGCTAATCCATTCCTGATTTAAATTCTGGACCTCAAACTCGTGTTTTAAATACTGAAGCAAGCTTCGTATATTTAGCTTAGTTAAATATTAGACTCAGAACGGAAGTATAATTCTGATTACAAATTATGGAAATCCTGAAGTTTTAAACTACATCAGATTTTAAGAGGTTTACCAGATTCTGAAGAACATTAATGGTGTTACAGCCAGAGAAAAATATGTTTATCGACATTTACAACAGCAGGTAGCACTGATAGTCTACAGATTATCAAAGCATTTTCAACTGGTGTTACTGTACTTTGGGTATGTTAATATAAAATAATCTTAAAGAAAACAATAGAATAACTGCAACCCTCCCAAAATAACTTTATCCTAAAATAAAATACTGCACCATACATGCTATAAAACATACTCAACACCAGTTAAGGACACTTTTAGTGAATTAAAAAATTAGGCGCATGACCATCTCAGTAAATTAATGCTTCAGTGATTTACTGTTTAAATAAATTTTAATACTATAATATTTTATTCCATTTCATTTTGAATCTAAAGGTGATTGCATTTATAGTGTGGAGTTCAGTTAATACAAGTATGTTCAATAAGTGAAGTTATAGCACTTTGTTACTATTATAACGGCAGAAGTATTAAAAATGTTAAATATGTTGATTTTAAAACCTTTAAAATATTTTGTGAAGTTACTATATATTGTACAATGCAATGAAAATGCATTTA
>NC_056750.1:283269536-283389536 GCF_019279795.1 Protopterus annectens | reverse complement strand
GATAATTTAAGCTCTTTAGAGTACTTGTATGCCTTTGGTAAAATTGTACAAAGCCACTCCTATAGCTTTAGCCCTGGGCTATACTACCAATTGGATAATAATAGTGCACAGTAATAATTGTACACCCTTTTAAGGGCCTTTGAGTAGCTGATAAATATTAGCTGGGTGGTGGCAGTAATTACTACCGTATAGTCTTGGTAAAAGGGGCACAGCTGGAGAACCTGTGCCAGCCTTCCCCAGAAGTATCTGTGTGGTTGTGTAAACTCTTATTTCAAAGCGTATGTGTGTGTGTGTGTGTGTGTGTGTGTGTGTGTGTGTGTGTGTGTGTGTGTGTGTGTGTGTGTGTGTGTGTCAGCTACTTGGGCAGGGACACGAAGCACTGGTTGGACAGAGAGGGTGCTGGAGATTTTAGCTTGCCCAGCTAGGCTGAGATCTGGACCCTATAGCTGTGCCAGTGGGGAGTCTTATTGGGGACCTGGGGAGCAAGGGAGTGACCAGCCCCGGACTGACTGTGATCTCTGTGTGCTCTTAAGGGAAATTGCACTTTACTGTGTGTATTTGTTATCCTTTCATCATATATGAGACTGAATATATGGTATTAGTGGTGAGGATTGAGGCTCATTGATTGCTGGGCCAGGACACGGGCATCACAATTACAATAGGGAATGGATGGCAAACTGATAACAGGTTCACTGTTAGTAGGTATCTCCACCAAAGAGGACATTCTCAAGACTGCAGCATCCACCCACTTTAAAAGTACAACACAGTACAGTATCAGCAATCCATCTACATACTGTGGGAGTGGAACCTACAGCCTTCTGCATCAAAAGCAAGTATTCTACCTGTTGTGCTACTATCACAAACAGACTTCACATAAGCAGCACTAAACTTCTCTCCCCCTTAGGACATATGCAGTACTATCATTATTTAGTGAATTCAGTTAATTTGCTAGAAAATCACAAATTTTAAGAGGAACAGGCCACATATCTAGTGTAGTTAGGGAATTTACATTCTTGCTCCTTGTACCTAAGGTACAGGGTTTGAACCTGACTGACTGTAACCACCAGGTATGCTTAGCTGGGGCATTTTACACAGCACACATACACCAGATAAAATGTTCCAAAGTTAACACAGCTCAATGTGAGCAGGTTAATGAGCAGCAGATAAAAATAAGAGAAAAACAGCCACAGCTGAAAGGGTTTACGAATATTTAATAACAAATAGTCAAAACACAAGACAATACTTTGTACTACACAGTGCTAGTCAAGAGTTCAGAGATCACAGAAAAATACTTAAAATAATTCAGAAGTACAGTTCTGACATCACAGAAAAACACTTAGTCTAATCTTCCTAGTTGCTAGCTATTTCCAAAAGAAAACACAAGTCTGAGATAAACTCACATATAGAGCAAAGGCAGAGTGCTGATGAGTTGGATGGTCAAGACAAAAATGCTTAATACTCTCTGATTCTCTCTGTTTTTAAAATCACATTCCTGGTTCACATTACATCATTCTTCACACTTCCCCGGGTTCCCAGGCTAACAGAAATTACATTTACATTCTTTACCTCTGGGCAGAAACCAGAGCAATAAAGGACATTTATGCATGCAAATTCTGACCATTAACTCTGGCCTTAAACCAATAGCAAGAATTCCTTCACCTAGACTGGCCGGAGCCGTGTTTACATCTAAGGGTCACAACATGCTTTACTTGGTCAGTAGAATGCACTGTTGTTACATTATTTTCCAGTTCCACAGGTAACACTATTTTTACCATTTAAGACAAGAAGCCTGTGGTTTACAGTAATATTTACAAATGACAGAATTATCTCCAAAATTCCATCTGGCTAGGCTGGCAGCCTTCACTTATCTTCACCCAATCTTCACATATCTCCCGCCCGGAGATCTCAAGCTAGTTTTTCAAGTGACCCTTTAGAAATGCTGCTTGAGGGAGTTAGCTGCTTGAGAGAGTTAGGTCTATCTGAGTATACCTTACCCCGTTCCCTGACTTGAGAGCCCATCTGCATTGGCATTGCTAATCCCACTGCGGTGCTGCATGGACATATATGCTTGCAACCCCAGGCTCCATCTTAGCAACTTTGCATTTTGCAGGCTGGCTCTGTTTAACCATATTAAGGGGTTGTGATCTAACAGTGAATTTCCTTCCATACAGATAAGGCTGAAGTTTCTGCAGTCCCACATTATGGCTAGACATTCCTTTTCTACAGCTGCATAGCATTCCTCCCTGGGTTGGAGCCTACGACTGAGATAAACCACTGGGTGCTCTTCCCCCTCTGAAGAAATCTGGCTAAGTACAGCCCCCACCCCATGGTTTGAAGCATCCACCTGCACAACAAATTATTTGCTGTAATCTGGACTGGCTAACACAAGGGGTCTGACCAAAGCTTCTTTAAGCTTCTGGAATGCCTGCTCACATGCTAGGGGGCCACACTACCTTATCTGGCCTGTTTGTCCTTATCAGATCTACGAGGGGATCAGCTATGATACTATAACTGGGGATTAACTTTCTGTAGTATCCTGCTGTCCCTAAGAATGCCCTCACCTGCTTTTTAGTAACAGGTGCAGGCCATGCCTGAATGGCTTCCACTTTGGCAGGTTCTGGCCTTCTCTTACCACTCCCCATTCCATGTCCTAGGTAGGAGACCTCTGCCATACCCACCTGATATTTGCTCGTTTTAATGGTCAACCCTGCCCTCTGTAGTCTATCCAGCACCTCCCGGACATGCTGAAGGTGCTCTGGCCAGGAATGGCTGTAGATGGCAATATCATCTAGGTAAGCAAGGGCAAACCCTCCTGCTCTTGCTAGGATAAGATCTACCAGCCTCTGGAAAGTTGCTGGGGCATTCTTCATCCCAGAGGGCATCTCTGTGAACTCATACAAGCCAAAATAAGTCACAAAGGCTGAATTCTCTCTAGCACACAAAGTCAAGGGCACCTGCCAGTAACCATTGGTAAGATCAATGGTTGTAAGATATGTAGCCCCACCCAGCTGCTCTAGGGCCTCATCTGTCCTAGGCATGGGGTAAGCATTGAACTCTGTGTGACTATTTAATTTCCTGTAGTCCACACAGAACATGGTGCTGCCATCCTTCTTTGGCACCAGTACCACTGCGGAGGCCCAGGGACTGTTGGACTCTTGAATCACCCCTAGTTCCAACATCTCCTGTACCTCCTCCCTCAGAGTCTGTTTGACTCTCTTAGGCACTCTATAAGAGGCCTGTCTAATAGGCCTTTGGGGTCCTGTATCCACTTGGTGCTGCCCCAGAAGGGTGCACCCTGGTTTCCCAGTGAACATGTCCCCAGATTCCCACAACACTGCTTGGATTTCTCAAACCTGGGTAGGAGATAGCTGCTGGGACATTGCTACCCCTTCCACTGAGGTGTCAGCCCGAGCCTCACTGAGGAGATCAGTCCCCAAATCTCCCTCAGACTCCTCCTGCAATCTACTGCAAATGCTCAGCACAAGGGCCTCCCTATCATGGTAAGGTTTCATCATGCCAACATGATACAATTTGTGCCCCTGCCTTCTGCCTAGCAGTTCCACCATGTAGTTAACATCACTTACCTTTACTACCACCTTGTAGGGTCCCTCCCAAGCTAATTGCAGCTTGTTGTGTCTGACAGGAATAAGAACCATTACCTGCTGCCCCATAGCATACTCTGTAGCTCAAGCATTCCTGTCATACCACATCTTTTTCTGTTGCTGGGCTTCTGCCAGGTTCTCCTCTTCTAAGCCAGTGAGTTCCCCGAGCCTTGTCCTGAGACTTAGGACATATGCCACAACAGACTCCTTGGGAAACTCACACTCATCTTCCCACTCATCTTGAATTAAATCTAGAGGTCCCCTCACCCTATGCCCATACAGCAACTCAAAGGGTGAAAAACCTGTGGATTCCTGGGGAACCTCTTTGTAAGCAAACAACAGATGGGGCAAATATTTGTTCCACTTTCTCTTAAACTGATCTACAAATGCCTGTAGCATGGACTTGATTGTAGAGTTTAACCTCTCAATAAGACCATTAGTTTGGGGATGGTAGAGGGGTGTTCTTCATGTGCTTCATCCCACAGGACTTCCACGGACAAGCCAGCAGGTCTGACGTCAACTTGGCACCTTTGTCAGTCAGTATTCCTTTTGGGAAATCTACCCTGCTGAAAATCTCTAACAGAGCATTTGCCACCTTCTCTGCCTCAGTGGAGGACAAAGCCACCATCTCAGGGTGTCATGTAGCATAATCCACTACCACTAGGATATACTTTTTCCCCGTGGAACTTGGGGTACTCACAGGACCCACAGTATTCATAGCTACCATCTGACATGGCTCCTCAATCACAGGCAAAGGCATCGAAGGAGCTCTCACCTTGTCTCCTGCCTTGCCTACCTTTTGACACTCCTCAAAGGTCCTGCAGTACCCTGTTACATATCTGAAAAATCCTGGCCAATAGAAGTTATGCATAATACGCCTCTTTGTACGTTTTATGCCCATATGACCTGCAAAGGGAATATCATGGGCTATGGCTAGAAGCACCAGACAGTAGGCTCTATGCACTACCAACTGCTGTACTCTCTCACCTTTTAGCCCTCCCTCAGGGGTCCACCCTTTGTATAGTAACCCTTTGTCCCAGTATACAGATTCCCCTTTTCTTTGAGAATCAGGTGCCTCCCTAGCTACCTGCCTCAGGCCTTGCAATGTAGGGTCTGAGAGCTGAGCCTGTCTCAACTCTCTCCATGTAACCCTTCCCAGCTCCCCTTCCACAGGAAGTCTGGCATCCTCTGACAGTGGGCCTCACTGTCAGCCTGGGTACTACTACTCACCTCTACCTTTCAGCCACTCTGCCCAAGGAACCATCAGTACCCCCAAGCAGCTGTGGATCACCTTCAGTCTTACTACTACAGGGTAGCTCCCTCCCTGAAGTAACCACCTCACCAGTCCTGGCTGCAAGTATGAAGTCTGTCTGGGTCTCCCCCAGTCTACCAGACCCACATGCTTGTCTCATAGCCTGACTGTGTGTAACTGCATAAGCATATGGTACTACCTCATCCAAATCCTTCCCTATCAGGACATCTGCAGGATGGTAGTTCGGTACCCCTGTTGTCTCAAGACAACCTACTATTGGCATTTTGTTTTTCCCACTTACTGGCTCTCTCACCTTTTGTTCCCCACCTTGCCTCTGTGGTCACCTGTATGCCACATGGCCCCACTTGTTGCATTCAAAACATTTAACCCTAGCTCCTGGACATGTACCTGGACTAGTGGCTTCCCCTGCTACTGGCAGATTCTGCTGGGGCAGTCTGTGCTGTCCACCATGGGTTCCTTTAGACCCATGAGCAGTACTGGAGGTCCCTTTCCTGTGCAGGGCTGCTCTGCTTGCCAGGTATAGGTCTCCCTTCTTCCTAAGCTCATCTGAAGTAGCACATTGTCTATCAGCTAACCAGATCCTCATGTCCTCAGGCACAGTGCTAAAGCTTGTTCCCTCACAAAACGGTCTGCCAGCCCTTCAAAAGTGGTGACCTGACAGCCACTCCCCCACCTATGGAAATAAGTGCTCAGTTCAGCAACATATTCACACACACTTTCATCTGTCTTGTGTCTATGCTCATGAAAAGTTTTCCTATACGTTTCAGGTTCTTTTTTTTTATATAATAAATTTTTATTGAATTTTATAAATATTACATTTTACATTTAATATAACAAGTTAAAAACAGCATGTGTAACAATAACTATGTACAATATACAATGCCCATAACAAATGTAATGACCTTTTATACTTACATTTTATCTAATAATTGTTTTAAGTTTTAACCAAGATATTTTCTTATATGTCATTCTATTAG
This sequence comes from Protopterus annectens, assembly GCF_019279795.1. Taxonomy (NCBI): domain Eukaryota; kingdom Metazoa; phylum Chordata; order Ceratodontiformes; family Protopteridae; genus Protopterus; species Protopterus annectens. The sequence continues at coordinate 283,383,684 of NC_056750.1, read as the reverse complement.
TTCTTAAATATAGAGTTTGTAATTCCCTATAACATACAATCTTAGCTAATGCAATAAAATCCATAAATAAAAGAATATTTTTAGATTTCCAATTTATTGTGTTAACTTTTCTTGCTATCGCAAGCAAAGACCAAAGAAGATGTACTTGAGTATCTGGAATACATGCAGGTATCGGGGCATTAAATGATAACAGTGAATCAGAGATTTCACACTTGTCTGGCCACAATGCTTTTATAAAATCTTTAAACTCTAACCAGTATTGATTTACATTCTTATATTTAACAAACATATGTTCCCAGTCTGCGCATAATGTCTCTTTATACCTCCAGCATTAATTAATACCATTATTTGAGATTATTGTAATTCTATGAGGGGTGATAATACGTCTATGAATAAATTTCCATGAAAAAAATTTCCAAAAGGGAGATGTTGTATGTTTAACTGATTTAAGTTTTAACTTTTTTCATTTTTCAAAAAGCTGAAATTATTGATTTTTTCAGAGTAACTCCAAAACGACCCTTCTGGTATTTGCAGATCTAATTTTAGAGTTTTATATATTTTTGATATTGAAAGTGTTTTATTACTATTTAACATATTTATTTCACATAGGAGTAGTAGGATTTTAGGCAAAGATGTTATGTTAGACATTTGATGTATTTTAAATTCAATAATAATTTATTCTCTGAAAATTTGTATATTTAACCAATTATTATTTTTATTAAATGTGGCCATTAGGGAGTTTGGTTCTTGAATATTATTATTTATCAAATATTGGTGCCAATAAACTAAACCATTGCCTTCCATATCTCTGATTTTGAGTACATTGAACGAATCAAGACATTTCTTTGTATATACTATAGGAAAAATTTAAGTTTTCCATCAGATATGTTTTATTTAATGATTTTCTTTAAAATTTACTTATATATTTAAGAAATGGGGACAATTTTCATTTTTATTTGTATTATAAGTATAATATTTTAACACTAGAAAGATTTTAATGTTTTCTGAAAACTTACTTATTTCTAATTTTGAATCTATATTTCTAAGGAGAGAAGTTATGTAAAGATTTTTCCAATTTGATTTATAATTTGGGTTTAACCATTGTGTTACTATTTTAAGGGTTATAGCTTCTGCATATAGCTCTAGATTCGGAAATTATATTCCTCCCTCATCCCAATTTTTATAATGCCATGCATAAGCAATTCTAGTTTTTTGTGGAAACTATAAGAATTTTAACAACATAGAGTTTAGTTGTTTTATTAATTTAATTGAGGGTGAAGCTATTAGTGTTTGAAAAAAAAGAACAAACTTTTTGGTAAAATGATCATCTTTATTAAGACAAGTTTTTCTTCTAAAGAAAAAAAACTATTTATTCCATCTATCTATATGTTCTTTCACCATGACTACCAACTTTTTATAGTTTGTATTTATGGTTTCTTTCCAAGATGATTTTATTGATACCCCTAGGTATTCAAGCTTGTCAATTAACCAGTTAAATTCACTATGATTTTTTAATTTACTGTCTATCTTTTTGTTCAATATTAAGAGTTTCTGTTTTCTCTTGGTTAAATTTTAGGCCAGAAATCATTTAAAATGTTTGAAGTGATTGTTTAATATGATCAATAGAAGAATTTATATCTCCAATTGTTAATAAAATATCGTCTGCAAAAAGTTGTATTTTTGAATTATAGTTAGAATTAACATTAAAATCCCTTACTTCAGGATTTTCTCTTATGAAATTGGCCAACGGTTCCAAAGATAAAGGGAATAGCGGACTTCCTTGTTTGGTTCCTCTAAAGATTTTAAGAGGACCTGATAAGAATGCACCAATTTTGACATATGAAATTGAATTTACATATCTTCTTCTTCTTTCAACTGTTCCCGTTAGGGGTCACCACAGCAGATCAACTGTTTCCATTTCTTCCTGTCCTCTGCATCTTGTTCTGTCACACCAACCACCTGCATGTCCTCTCTCACCACATCCATAAACCTTATCTTAAGTCTTCCTCTTTTCCTGTTACCTGGCAGCTTCATCCTTAGCATCTTTTTCCCAATATACTCTGCATCCCTCCTCAGCACATGTCCAAACCAATGTAATATTGCCTCTCTGGCTTTGTCTCCAAACCTTCCAACCTGGACTGACCCTCTAATATACATATTCCTAATCCTGTCCATCCTCGTCACACCCAGTGCAAATCTTAACATCTTCAACTCTACCATGTCAAGCTCCGACTCCTGCCTTTTTTGTCAATGCCACTGTCTCCAACCCATATAACATAGCTGGTCTAACTATCCTCTTGTAGACCTTCCCTTTCACTCTTACTGGCACTCGTCTGTCACAAATCACTCCTGACACTCTTCTCCACCCACTCCATCCTGCCTGTATTCTCTTCTTCACCTCTCTTCCACACTCACCATTACTCTGAACTGTTGATCCTAAGTACTTAAACTCATCCACCTTCGCCACCTCTACTCTCTGCATCCTCACCATTCCTCTATCCTCCCTCTCATTCACACACACACATAAATTGTCTTAGTCATGCTGACCTTCATTCCTCTTCTCTCTAGAGTATATCTCCACCTCTCCAGGGTCTCTTCCACAGGTTCCCTACTCTCACTACAGATCACAGTGTCATCTGCAAATATCATATAGTCTACTTAAAATATTTTTAAAATCAGATGAAAAAACATAGATATCAAGTGCCTTAAATAAATAGGACTAGTTTATGGAGTCAAAAGCTTTATTTAAATCTAAACTAATGATTGATAGTTATTTGCTGTTCTTATCTGCATGTTCTATTAAGGATGGCATTCTTACAATATTATCTTGAACTTATAATATTATCTTGAACTTTTCTATTCAAAATAAAACCCATTTGATCATCAGTTATTAGATTAAGCATTAACTGATTTAGTCTGTTAGCAAGAATTGATATAAAAATGTTGTAGTCAACATTTAACAATGATATTAGACGATAGGAGGCTACTAAAGTAGGATCTTTTCCATGTTTCAAAATTGGAGATATCATGGCATATTTCCTAAATTCTTCAAAAGCTTCTAATAGAGTCCGCAGTACTTCATCCGGTAATATTTTATATATTTTCTCAATTAAACCATTTAAACCTGGTGATTTATTATTTTTTATGTTCAAAATTCTTTCCTTTAGTTGTTTTAAAGTTATTGCTTTGAACAAGTTAGTATTTTGTTCTTTTGTTCATTTTTTTAATATTAACTTTTAAGAAATCATCTCTTATATCACTGTAATCAGTACTTACGTTCTCTTGATTTATAATTTCATGGTGCTTTCTAAATACTTCTAGAATATTTTCTAGGTCTGAAACATATTTGTGTTTGTTAGTTGTTTCATCTTTAATCTCTGTTATATGTTTAGAGATAGATATAGGTTTTGATTTTACTGCTAATCTATGCATATTTTAGGATTTACTGAATAGGATTGCAATTTAAGTCTTTCTAAATTTATTGTAACTTTATGATTTAAGATTTCTATATATTCTACATTAGGTTGTTTTAGTTCATTGTTAAATTTTATGTCCTTAGCATTTATTTTACTTTTTAAAATGTCAATTCTTAACTGTAATCTGATTAGTTCACTTTCCCATTCCTTTCTCTTATTCAAATACCAATTTTTGATTCTGCCAAATAGATAAGATTTTAAAGAGCCCCATACTATTGCTTTGGCAGTTGTATTATTGTCATTAATATCCAAAAATACTTTTATTTATTTTAGTAGCCACTCTTTAAACCCCTTTAATTTAATAATATAGGCTGGAATTCTTTGCCAAAATATCAAATTATTATGTATGATATTAATTTTAAAGAAGATGGCATTATGGTCAGACATCGGGCAGGAGCTAATGAAAACTTCTTTTATCTTAGAGTATAACCTATCAGCCAGAAATACTTTGTCAATAGTAGTTTGAGTACCAAATCTAAAGGAATAATGAGTATTTAGAATTTGCTCCTTTTAAATCATAAATATCTTTCAAATTCAAATTATTACTGAAATTAATAAGTTTTTTTTGCAGGAGAAGAGATTCTAAACTTATTTTTGGTGGTATCATTCTTAGATATGATACAGTTGAAGACTCCTGCATATATTATATTACCCTTAATTTTAGTTAATGTTAATATTTAGTAATTGTTTCCCCACCGATACCTGGTATTCAATAGTTATTAACTAATGTAACTTGTTTTTTATTTATTTCTATAGTAACTATGCACAACATGCCATTTTTGTCTGAATATGACTCTAATATTTTTGGAATCGGCAATGATTTTTTCCATAATATCATTGTACCTCTTCTTTTGGTCCCATAGTGCGACTCCGCAAGTATTGTATTACCATGAAAAGACATTCTACCTAAATCTTTTCCTATTATGTGCGATTCTTATAAGAGCGCAATATCAACCTTATTTGTTTTAAATATTTAAGCAAACTTCCCCTTTTTATAGGGTTGTTAAGAACATTTACATTCAGTGATATACATTTATAAGCAAACATTCCTTTTTTTGACACACATAGATATCAGGGATTTTGTTATGGGCATAGAATAACATATAAAGAAAAACATTAAATAGATAAAAATATATATAACTCTTAAAAACAAATGCTTTATTATTAGATCAATAATCAAGATATCAAAATCACTTTCTGATAGCCACTTTATGGAGTTCCAGATACTCCTGATTCAAACAGTGTACTGTTTGATTCAACCACCCCTTACCAACAACAGTTAATACCCCTTTACCATGACAAATGATTAGTAATATCAAGTAAATACAAAATGGATGGGATATTTATTCCCTGTTAGTACTTCGTACGTTAAAGTGTTAAGAATTTAAAGTTTTAATTATATATTTTCTTGTCAAAAAAAAGAAAAAAAAATTTATAAAAACTAAATTAAACTTTCTATATATGATTCCAATTATTAACTTAATAAGTAAAGCAGTGTGATATGTATCTATCTAATAACTTCTATAACCAACTAAAACATGTTATTTATACTATATACACAATCATGTAATAATATTATACTTGTATATTAGAATCTATCATTATATATTATATATTATAAGGAACTGTAGTAAAGATGACTATGTACTATTTCTATCACACCCTCGATATGCATTAAATGGAAATTGTTATGTTACATAAATTTGCAATTACCACTTACTATTTGCAAATTTCAAAGGTAAAAGAGAAAGTAGTTACAAATTATTTCCATGTTATAAAATAATGTGACTGCTGAGACTACAAATCAATATGTCAGCTTATTATGTAACATGGGGAAGTTCCCTTCACCTGACAGAATTTTACAGTTGCACTGTCATGTCTCATCAAACAGATAACTAATATTTACAAGGTGTCTTTCATTATTTGAGGAGCTGTAAAAAGTATGTAAGCAGCCGTAAAACAGGTTAAATGGTAATCATCATATAAGACAAAAGATCTTAATTCACTAAATATAAATAAATCTTTGTCATCCAGTTCCTATTATGAATCAACTACAGATTACTATAAGTAAAAGGAAAGATATCAAAAACATTTGTTTGTTGATATCAAATACAGTAAAATAAAAGGCAGAAAAAAATAATACAATAAGTATTTTCCTCAACTGTCATAAATCATTTAAGAAACTTATAGACACAGATGGTCTCAATCAAATACCTAAAGAAACAATTATCAGATAAATATGTTACTGTTTATGTTATAGATCACTATTTTAACTAGAGTTAAGAAGATAATTAATATGTAGATAAAACACAAAGTATATTTCACTAGTTACCTCAGAATATGTAATCTATCAATAAACATATACATTTCAATAGTGCTCTATTGAATAAATGAATGGTTAGAGTTCGTCAACAATGGTGTACATTACTTTATCAAAACATTTAGGGTCTAGTTGCTGCAACATTGAGGCATTCAATAAAACAAAAGTATTTTATATTATGAAAACCTTGTATGTTATATAATATGATAACATTTTAATGTTAGTATACTTACTGTACTTCCTTGAGTCATTAATGGTCTCTAACATCAGCATAATAAGAGGCTTAGTTTAGCTTTCACACATTCCAATGACTTCCTGTTCTGTCTAAGCTTGCTTTTTTATTTTTTGTAGATATATAATAAGTCAACATCTAATGCTTTAACTTACTAAAAGGCTAAACTATATAGATCTAGATAATTAATGTACAAAATGATATAAATTATCCATATTTTCTTTTCTCCTCCAGATGCCTTGCTTGCTGTAGAATTGCTTAAATGAGTCTTAACAGTCGCGTCTGAATGTTCTAATCTGTTCCTGCTGTTAGAGGTCAAAGTTCACATTAGTTGAACAGACTTGCGATACTGCGATCATATCTTGGGAGAAGCTTTATATGTAACAGCAGCTTCATGCCTCGAGGAAGCATTCTTAAAGTAAATTAAAGTCAAACCAACATTTTTTGTTGGAACTTTGCAACGGGAAACAAAAAAGAGAGAAAAAATGTATATACAGCGCTCGTGAGTTTAGAGACAAGTTAGACACATACTCAACAAGCTTTTTATCACCCCTTTTCTTTCAAGGCATTTTCCCCTAAAGAAGATTATTTAAACTAGATCACAAAGCAAATAAAACAGAATAAATATAGCACTCAATAAACATTCAATGCAGACACCAACATATTAATGTCAGCATTCATATTGGTTATAATAAAGTACCCATTAGTCACCACAAAGCACAGATTTCATGACAGTTTAAAGCTCCTGTTATATTAAACTGGAGTATTACGTATCTGTTTTGCAAAACTTATTTTAATCATAGCTCTGCTTTTCAAAGTGCTATAATGTCATAAAACAGTGATATATATCTATATATCTATATATATATATATATATATATATATATATATATATATATATACCAGAGATCCAGGACTGCAATAAGAATAACACTAATGAAATAATAGTTACTTATCCTTTAACCTTTTTTTCTGAAGATGTCCATGAATTATTTTCAGCAATTCTCTTCAATGAGGGGTTTGTCCATTCGATATCTTCTATTTTCTCCATTAATTTGCTTGTTTTCATGTAAAAGACAGCAGATTCCAGATCAAAGATTTTATATCCCTCTGTGAGAAATATTTTAATTCTGGCTGGAAACAACAAATGTACTTTTATTTGTTTCTTTTTAAGTTCCTTAATGATAGGAAGAAAGAGCTTTTGGCCATCACTGTAGAGGAATAATCATTGTCAAAGTGCACAATATTGTCATTTACTTTTATGGGAGACTTAGCCCATGCTGTTTTTAACACTAGCTCTTTATCTTGTGATGATATCAATTTCACTATAACAGATCTTGAAGCATTTTTGTTAGAGGTAAAAGCAATGGATCTGTGTGCCCTTTCTATTCCAAAGAAGACAGCTTCAGGAAAGTTTAGAATAGTTGGCAACCAAGTAGTTAGAAAACTCACCATGTTGCTTCCTTCAATGTTATATGGCAAACCAAAGATTATTTCTGCTTGACCTATTTTCTAGGTCTTCTATTTTGTTTTGAAGAGCAGTGTTTGTTTTAACAGGAATTCTATGTTATTTTCTCACTCTTGAGTCTTCCATCCACATCACTGAGAGACTGCTCTATGTCAGAAATTTGAGACTTTTGAAGTTGTAACTCCTTGTGCATTAGGTCCATCTGTTTAGAACATTTTTGTTCAAAACTATCTATTTTTGTGTCCATTTTGTCTAATTTCAATGACATCTCTTGCAAAGTCATTGTCACAACTAAGAGTTCTTTCTTGACAGAAGAGTCTGAAGAATTATTCTTGGAATGGCTCATCATTCAGGCAGAAATGCTGCAATATGTTTTTTGAAATTTTTGACAGGAAAACTTAAAGGAAAATTTCAAATTTTTTAGATAATCCTTCTTTATGTTAATAGAAATCAAAATAGTAAAAAAAAGCAGTTGGATTATTTTTGAGAATTAAATCCTGTCAGAAATGTATAGCATTGTCAGAGCTGAGAGAAACTGCTGTTAGTCAGTGTACTTCTTGGCCACGCCCCCCCCAGCTTAAACAATTCTAACAAGTAATTTTTAACAGCAGTATAATCAAAACATGCAAGGTCAGACATATTTGATAAAACAGCTGCAGCTTTACCATGGAGTAAGGGGGTCAGGAACCATACCCAGAGCCTTTGGTCAACACTATACTGTTTGCATACCCCCTCAGACATGTGAATGAAACTATCTAAATTATCCCCCTCTATAAACTGTGGAAGAAATTTACTGACCTTTTGTGCTTCTGGGGTCTAGTTACTCCCTTCCCCATTACCTCCATGACCCTGGCATAGAGTCAGCATTTCCCTCTCATGTTTCCTCTGCTGCTCCTTTTCCTCGGCTTCTATCTCCACACGCCTGGCCTCCAACTCAAGTCTCTTTAGCTCCAGATGGATTTTTAAGTCCTCTGCAGAAAGGTTGAGCTGTCCATTCTCCACGGGTATCATATCTCTACTGCCAAGTCTGATTGCCCTCCTCATTGCTGTTTTCTGATGCAGCTGTAACCAAGGCTGCAGTCAGGTCTGCCTTAGTCAGGTTTCCATGCACCAGTCCCCTAGCCTGGCACATCTCAGCCAGCTGGTTCCTTGTCAGCTTTCCACACTCCTCTTCTGATGTGCTGCCTGCTCAACCTGACTAACTAAGCTAACAAAAGAAATAAAACAATTGTGATCTGAACTCTTGAGAATTCACTGTGTGGCTGATTTAAAGTACAAAACACCTTCAAAGTTCACTGTAAACAAGCTACACAAATTCATTCTACCCACACCACTACAAGTCAGTTAGTATTTGCCACCAATTAATATGTGATGTGGATATTCCACTGCTGCCAAACAATTAATATGTGATGCCCGTGCCCTGGCCCAGCAATCAAAGAGCCTCAATCCTCACCACTAACACCAGTGAGGGGCGTTTCATATAGGAGGAAAGGATAACAAATGCACACGGTAAAGTGCAATTTCCCTTATGAACACACACATATCACAGTCAGTCCAGGGCTGGTTGCTCCCTTGGTCCCCAATAAGACTCCTCACTGGCACAGCTATAGGGTCCAGATCTCAGTCTAGTGGGCAAGCTAAAACCTTCAGCACCCTCTTTGTCCAACCAATGCTTCATGTCCCTGCCCAAGTAGCTCACACACACACACACACACACACACACACACACACACACACACACACACACACACACACATATATACACACAAACACACACACACACACACACACACACACACATTGAGAAGAGTTTATACAACCACACAAACACTCCTGGGAAAGGCTAGCACAGGTTCTCCAGCTGTGCCCCTTTTTCCCAGACTATACAGTAGTACCAGCTGCCACCACCCACTAATATTTATCAGCTACTCAAAGGCCCTTAAAAGGGTGTCCAATTATTACTGTGCAATATTATTATCCAATTGGTAGTACAGCCCAGGGCTAAAGTTATTACAGTGGCTTTGTACAATTTTACCAAAGGCATGCAAGTACTCTAAAGAGCCTAAATTATCTCTACAAAAACAGCCACAGTTGAAAGGGTTTAAGAATATTTAATAACAAATAGTCAAAACAAAGGCAATAATTTGTACTACACAGTGCTAGTCAAAAGTTCAGAGATCACAGAGAAATACTTAAAATAATTCAGTAGTGCAGTTCTGATATCATAGAAAAACACTTAGTCTAATCTTTCTAGTTTCTAGCTATTTCCAAGAGAAAACACAAGTCTAAGATAAACTAACATACAGAGCAAAGGCAAAGTGCTGATGAGTTGGATGATCAAGACAAAAATGCTTAATGCTCTCTGATTCTCTCTGTTTTTTAAATCACATTCCTGGTTCACATTACATCATTCTTCACACTTCCCCGGGTTCCCAGGCTAACAGAAACTACAGTTACATTCTTCACCTCTGGGCAGAAACCAGAGCAATAAAGGACATTTATGCATGCAAATTCTGGCCATTAACTCTGGCCTTAAAACAATAGCAAGAATTCCTTCATCTAGACTGGCCGGAGACGTGTTTACATCAAAGGGTCACAACATGCTTTACTTGGCCAGTAGAGTGCACTGTTACATTATTTTCCAGTTCCACAGGCAACACTACCATTTAAGACAACAAGCCTGTGGTTTACAGTAATATTTACAGATGACAGAATTATCTCCAAAATTCCATCTGGCTAGGCTGGCAGCCTTCACAGTAATATTAGTCCCTTACCATTTTTTTTAATGTAACAGGCAATTTATTCTTCAAGGGCAACAGGCACTTTATTTGTAGATGAAATAATTAAATATAAAGTTGTTTGGTAGCAATCTCAGATCTCTTTAATGTGGAATTATTTAGATGACTTTTACTTCTTCAGAGTTTGTGCATATTTACTGATACTGGTGAATTGTAGAAGTTTGAGTAGACTTTTATGATGGAAATGTTCTGAACTGAGCATTGCTTACTGGAAAAAATGTTAAAAACAAATTTAAAATGTGCTCTAAAAAGTGTGCTGTATTATACAAGGAATACAGTATAATTTAATACAATCGGGAAGGTATATTAAAGAAAACATGTATGTTTCGTGTGCAAGGGGTCTATGACTTGAAAAAAGCCCAAAGGTAATCTTTATCCACCACTGGCCAGATGCATTTTCTTTGACTGTGGGATTAAATGTTGTTTCATTGAATTTGAGTTTTAAGAGCAGCGTAGCTTTAATGCTAAGTCTATCAGTGTTTGTGCACTAAAATGTAAAATAAAAGCTTTAAATGAAATTCACATAATCATTGTAGAAGTAAAGCAGTATGCACATTACAGTGTTTATGGTAAATGGGGCAAAATAGCCAAGTAATGGGACATTGGAATGGCTGCAGGGGGGAGGACTTTGCATGGGGGGCCCCATTTGACCATAATTTTGTGAGGGGGAAGGGCAGCACAAACATTAGCTATACCACTGATCAGTAGGCCATGGAGAATGACTTTTGGAGGTCCTAGCAAACTATACATTTTTACTAATACTTTTGCTAAGTTTAGAATATTGCCTACCATTAAATGCCCTCCTTTTACCACAAACCCCACATACTGCAAGTCACCAAAACCAAAATCCTAAGGTTCATCATCTTTTCCCTTTCCAGTAAACATCATTGCTACACATTTCAAAAAAAATGGTTACCATTTACTACAGTGTCTGTGGCCATATTTTGATTGTCTGTTCTTCAGTTTGTGTTTGAAAGTTGGTATCCCACAATTCCATCGGAGTGGGTGGGTTTACATAATTATATATGCAAATTGTATGTTAATCAGCATACATATTTGTACCTATTTTTCATGGGCCTTTGTCCAGATATTTGATGTTTCCAGGTTGAAAGGTATGATATGTGATGTTTCTTAAATTTCTGTAGTACACAGTACCATGTAACATGCCATCTGAAGTATGAATAAATGAAACCATGTTCAGGACATACAAATGAAATAATAACAATACAGACCTATAAATATGCCATGAAGGAAGTCCACAACCCAGAATCTAAGAAAATTTTTGCAAGGTACTAACTAAGCCTAGTTAGGAAGTCACACCACAACTTAAGAAGTACATTAAACAAGTCACATAGCAACAGTTTTCCTTTAATTTCTCTAATGTGACACAAGAAAACAGAAGGAACATCCAAGAATTTTTTACATGCGAAAGAATTATATATGTTTGTTCTAAAAATGAAATGAAATCTAATTTATGTATTAAAGGAAATATTTATCTGACATATGATGCAGACCATGACTAATAGACAGATACCAAACCCAAGAATAAAGCTAAAAGTATAATTTTAGACATAACGGGGACATGAAACAAAAACAATACCTACCTTGCATAACAGCAACATAAATCAATGGGAAACTTTTTTATCTGTGTGTGTGTGTGTGTGTGTGTGTGTGTGTGTGTGTGTGTGTGTGTGTGTGTGTGTTAGTATTTGTATGATACGTCAGCAAAAGTCGGCAATTTACTTTCATTTCCCCCTAGCCTATTAATTTATGTGGATGGCAATGGCTGTTCACAGGGTCACTACAGGAGTCAGTTGAAACGCCCAAAAATGGATGAAATGGCTTTAAAAATAAAATATCCATCTAGTACGGACACACAGGCTGGAACCACCATAGCCATTACAAAATTATTTTACTTTAAAGTTGGCCTATTAGCTGCTGTTACACAAACAGATATGACCTCAAAGAAAGTAAAACTAATACCTAATTAAAAAAAAAAAAAAAAAAAAACAAGAAGTCATTACCTCTCATTCTTGCCTTGCATTGATAAAAATGTAGTAAAATAATTTAAGCTGTAAACACAGCCACACCAAAATAGTACCATTTTATCAAAATAAGATGCATTAAATGTATGCCTTTTGGAGTAAACAAAAGACAGAAGCTGAATCTTATTTTGCATGAGATAACTTCATATGTTTGGAGTAATTACATTTAGAAGAGGAAGATGGACAAGTTATTTTGTATTCCTGCAAAACCAGGGAACGGCTAGAAAGTACTTGTGTGTTCTGTATTCCTGAAAAAAGGGAGCAGCTTGAAAGTACTTATGTGTTCTGTATTCCTGTTGTTGGACCCCCAGTTTGCCTTCTTGTTCCCAGGATTCTGCAACAGATCTGCTGCTATTCCTGCTACTGGACCCAAAGAGGAAATCATATGCAACTCAGGTGCCTAAAATATGTGGCTTAACATTCTCAGAGATATTTTCACAAATAAAACATACATATGTTTGTAAGACTATTCCAATTATCTATGTTCTTGGTGTTTCAGCTTCAGCATCACAGGCACCTAAGTACCTGAAGTCCTATAAGATTACCAGTGCTTTCAACTTAGAATTAGGTATGTTAACAGTTCTTTCTAATGTCTTTTCAAACAAAGTATTTGCTAGAATACCATGTGAGCCTCATAACTATCAGCTTTTAATGTTAATGTGCTGACAGCATATATCCGTTTCTATCTAACAATCCATACACTCCAGCAAAGGGCAAGGAACCTTGAGTGACTGTGGATGTACACCATGCCTAAAATGTTCCAGGATCTTATTTTATGTTGTAGCAAACTAAAGATTATCAAATGTATACAAGTAAAATGATCATTGTCCCAGCCCAGAATAGCAAGTCTCTGAACATTAAAATAGGAAGGTTGGTTGCTTCCTGTAGCTGCTGTTTCTCTAGATTAGGACTGCCTGTGTCACACAAAGATTACATTGGGGAGTCAGAGAAGAGGAAGGTGAGTTTTGCTTTTTCACCTTTGGCCCCAATATGAAACCCCAGCTGGTAAGATGGCAAGGAACACCATTATCAGACATAAATTCATGAAACTACAAAAGGGTTGAAACTCAAACTGGGGCAAGCCCTCTTCACCCCTTGAACACATATATAATGTATATACACCAACTCAATCATCACACAAACATGAATAAATGAGAAATCTCCCAAAAGAAAGGAATCAATATTGGTGCATGCTTAAAAGCAGCATCAGCAGTGATTTTCTGTTGAAGGTATTCTGTCCTTGGTATGCTGTGATTCTGACACTTGACGCTCAGGGAATCTAATCTTAAATATCTATACAACAGCTGTAGATATACTTCCTCCTCTATTAATTTGTGCAACCATAAGGTAGGTATATTTGGAGATCAGGATTTTAGAGCCTACCTCCACACTGGAAGTGCAGATGACTTGCACTCCAAGCAAAAAAAAAAAAAAAAAAAACCCCAATATATATATATATATATATATATATATATATATATATATATATATATATGGGTCCCTATCAGTTGATTGAGTTTTCAGAAACTTGAACTCCACATGGTCGAGTTTTTGAAAACTCAAAGCTTTTGAATACAGATCATGGTATCGGAAGGATCGGGAAATGTACCCTTTTCCTCACTGTAGTGTGATCTTGGAGTTGGTATATATAATTTTCAGGGGGTGTGGGACTGCAGGGGGGAGGCTTGCCCCCTGCAAAAATGTACAAAAACGTAGATTTTTGTGAGGTTTTTTTTTTTTTTGATGATCGAGTTTTTGGAAACTCAATCATATGGTCACTTGAATATTTATTTTGAGTTTCCAAAATGTCGATTATCTAACATAGACCAATATATATATATATATATATATATATATATATATATATATATATATACATACATATGGTTTATTATCAAAATGTTGAAATTCATATGGTCGACGATCATAATGTCGAAATCATTACATCGAACGTTCAAAATACAGAAAATAAAAATGTCAAAGTTTAAATGGTCGACAAACACCTGCAAACTAACACTAGTGTTTTTGCAGGGGGGCTGCGCCCCACACCCCCTGCTACTTATATATTAAAACTCTGAGATCACACAACAGTGCTGACAAGGGTAAATCCTGCCTGTTGTCAACATAATGTCGACAGGTAATTTGCATGCACTTTCTGTCAACCAAATGAACTACTTAATATTCATGTGTCGACCATATGTGTTGATCAAATTAACTTTAGACCATATGAATTTCAACATTTTATATATATATATATATATATATATATATATATATATATATATATATATATATATATACTTACATATATGTGTATATATATTTTTATGTGTTCTGACTTTAGGAGTGCCGGCGTTTTGAGCCTATGACCTTCTGAAGATTTAAAATTTTTACTTTGGATTAATCTAGCTTTACCAAAATGACACATGATTAATTATACTAAACTCTATACATACTGTCAGCTGCACTATGAGTTGCTGCTGAAGTATCATGATGCTTAGAATTTTTATTCCATAAATCTCAAAAATTCTTAAAAATAAAAAAAAGATTACTCTCCTCATGGTTCTGTGCCTACAAGCTTTTCTGATAGCCTTCTTTGAGAAAAAATAATTTCAGGTATTGGTCACTCACAGCTTTCACCAATTTAACATCTTGTGGGTGACACCCTGAAGATTGAGAGGAAGCATCTTCATGTTCTGAAGGTAGATACTATTCAGGAAGACATGAATTCAAAATACCTCATACTTTCTGAATACAGGAAGAGATAGACACTTTTCCCTTTCTAATTTATACAAAACATCTGCAGGTATCAGTACAGCTGAAGGCAAAGCTAGAAAAGCATTAAACCTCTGTAGGGTCACATAAGATATCACAGTTTTTTTTTGGCTAACCCATATATTCTACTATACTAGTTGAGACATGCACCAAGTATGAAAGGGGTACATTTAAACTGAAAACAATCAGGTTCTCCTGCTATCAAAGCCTGCAATTCTGGCTAAGGAAATTCCTAACTGAGAACCTCTGACGAGTTCCAGAATGCCTAATACAATCTGTGGGATGACCCATCTTCTGTATCTTGGTCAGTACAGGCATGCATGCTTGTAAGTTTGATTATTGTTACCTTATTCATAGAGGATGCCTGGGCACTACAGAGCCAACTTCTCCTCCCCATTAGCGGGGAATCAGTAGTAAAAAAACATGACAGTTTCAGTTGATGAAGGCAATAATGGACTAGTTCCACAATGCATAGGTGAAGAAATGTTCTTTTTAATGTTTTCTGCTACTTTGGACAAGTTTTTAAATTTTGTTTTGTTTACTTCTCTAGCTGAATTTTGAATTTTAATTTTATTAGGGGCTTAATTCTCTAACAACTTTACTCACTTCTCAATTAAAAATACAGATAGCACTTTTTGTCATCTGATTCTGGTGTCTTGCTTGTTTTTACAGTGGTGACATTTTTCAGCATTTTGGTCATGTCCCCAAAAGAGCAAGCATTTTGAATAAACTTCAGGTCCCGTTTTTCTACAACAGTTGCATTTATGTATGGACACAGACGACATAGTGGTACTTTGGCAAGTAAAATGATATAGCTGGCAGCAGGAAAATCACATCCAACCACTGAAATGTACAGAACAAGTGCATGCACAGTTAAAATACTTCAGATGACAGAAAGATATTTAAACTAACAAAGTGGTGAGAATAAATTAGGGAGAGTACCATCTCAGCAGAAAAGAGGAAACCATGTACATTCTTATAAAACTGATATCAGTGTTAGTCTTTACTGGTCCCTGCCGGGAAGGCAGGAGACCACTGCTGCTTCAAAAATGTGGGCTAGGGGAAACAAGATCAGTGAGAAAATATCCAAAATGTTATTACTTGCAGTTACACTAACTCTAAAGGAATAAGACAAGAGCTTGCTACCCTGGTTGTCACAAAAATAGTAATTTAGCATCAGGCCTTATCAGATGCAAAAGGGTAAATGTAACAGGCTTCATGTACATTCCCTGCATCATGCTGTCTACCTTGTGAATAGAATATGCTATTATCATCTTATTAGTACGCAAAGAACTTTGAGACTCTGACACTCTTACTGGTTTTATTTAGTTTCCCTTTCTTTATAGTTCTGATTAGTTGCATTCTTACTACATTATTAATGGCCTCATTTGCTGTATTTGTCAGCATTTCCCCACTTACAGTTCTTTCATTTTGTATTATATAACGCCACACATTTCTCCAAGTTTTATAAAATTATCAGTTACACATTTATCAAGATTAGTACTAGCGATGACTTACAAATGAAGTTATGCAGAACTCACTAACTTTAAAACATAGCTCTAGACTGGACCAAAAAGCATTAACTAATGAGCTCTTTATTCAGTACACTATTGCAGCTGCTGTGCTGTACTTCCAATTTACTTTTCTTCTAATGGTTGCCTACTAAGCATCACATACAGTACAGAATGCCTGTATTGTTTTTTATTTTTATCTTTGAAATGGTGATATTCGCTCCATATCAATGTCACAGTCTACAGTAAAGGAACAAATGAAGACAGGAAATGCCTGCATTCCAGAAAAGAAGACTGGGAGATCATAACAAAGTCAGTCACAGCCACAATACTTGTACTATATCAGCAAACAAAGCATGTAGAATAACTGCAGTCAGCCCAAACATGATCTTCTTTATCAGTAAGTATACTGTGGCAGACTCCAAACCAAAGACAGAGGCAAACCTCTGTTTAGAAGACATTTCAGGCCCAGTGCCCTGATATGCTGCAAATTTCAGCAGGGAACAGTGAATTTTTAAAAATGCAGACAGATGCAGAAATATGCAAACAATGCACAAAGGGTGATGTTTTGGATGCAAGGTTAAAACAATAAACCAGACCAAATCATAATGATATATTATTTCAAAAGACAATCAGCTGTGAACAGCAATTACTGTTCCATTGATGACTTTAATATGTAGTGCTGGAATGAAAGGCATGAGCTCAACAAGACACCCATTCCCTGACCTCATCACCAAAGAAAGTACTGATAGCAAAAGAAATGTACAGAACTTGCATGCAGTAAAAAAATATGAATACATGGCTTTAATGATGGAATGGGGTTGCAAATCCTACTGTTTGCCTGACTATGCTAACTTCCCTTTGTATATGATGAAAATGTACATCTCACAGACATCTTAGTATCCTAAACATTCTTTATTGTGTCTTCAGAACTTCAGAACATCACTACTCTGTTCATAAAGAGAATTATAGACCATAGATCTACTACTCTCTGAGTGAAAACCATTCTCTGGATTTCTTATCTGGTTTGTTTATGTAATCTGGCAGGCGTGTCATTTCCTACCTACCTTTTCGTTTGTGTAACCCTTAACTTCCTATTCAGAATTCTGAACTGCGCCTTATTTTTTTTTTATATATTTTTTTATACTTTGTTGACAAGGTTAGTCCCACTAGGCTTGTGGTCTCTTTTCAGGGTAGACCCAAGGTAGTACTTATAGGGTAGGCCAATGCAGCAGTGATCATTCAAACATAGGAAGAAATTTGGCTAGGGCATTGGGTAACTTCACCTACTCTTTGCAGCAGCATACAGGAAGAGAGAAAAGTTATGGAGTGTTTGGAGGTAGTTCATAGGTTGGTACTAGGCTATCGGCCCTATGCTCTGTACAAGCCTAGCCATAACAATTCCCTGGCTATTTCTTCCTAGAATATTTACTTCCCTGGACCCTGTCTAGCAGGATGACTGACGTGATCCCCGGGGTGAATTTCCTATCTCCCATCCAATCGTCAAGGTTCCTTTTGAAGAGAGCCAAAGAGGTGCTCAGCTTGACATGTATGGGCAGTCTATTCCAGAGTATGGGGAGTCTCTGGGTCAGGAACCTATCCCTCCAGCATGTTTTGTTCATTGTGATGACCAGGTTTAGATCCCTGGAGCGTGTAGCTCTGAGGGAATTGGGATTTCTTTAAGTGTAGCATGTCTAACAGCGCTGGGTTTGACATGGCCTTGTATGTTAAGCAGAGATCGCCTCTGAGAAGGCGATATGCAACAAAGTATAGCTGCGGTTTTTGTAGAAGGTCAGCATAGGGCATCTGCGTTAGGCCTGTGATTCTTTTAGTGAGGTATTTCTGTGGCCTTTCAAGTTGTTGCAGATGTCTTGTGAGGTGCATACCAAACGGGGCGTTGTACTCTATAATGGGTCTAATGAGGGATGAGTACATTGGGACAATGACCTCCTTTTTTCTGGATGAAAAGCCCTTAGTGATGAGATGTGCCACATAGAAAGATTTCCTGACTGTTGTGACTATGTAGTTATCAAAGGTGAGAGTGAGACCACTGTCCGCCTGTGTTCCTAAGTCCCTTATCACACTTTTGGTGTTTCGTGTCCTGCTACTTATTTGGTAATTCATGGGTTCATGGTTTTCCCAAAGGGGATAACTATACATTTCTTGGCATTGAGCTTGAGTCCATGGCTCTGGAACCAATCATCTGTTTCTGTAAGGCCCTTTTGTAGAATATTCACATAATTTGGGGATTCAGTAATGGCTCCCAGTTTGCAATCATCTGCGAACTTTGTTAGCCAGAGTCCCTTAGTGCTGGCTTGTACTTCATAGAAGTAGATGCCAAACATGAGAGGTCCCAGGACTGAGCCCTGAGGTACTCTGCTTGTCACTTGTCTGGAGCTGGATTTTGAGTCAGCTACTTTTACAGTGTGGGTTCTGCCAGTAAGCCAGTTGGCAACCCATCGAGTGACGTAGGGATTAATGCCCAGCTTAGTAAGTTTATCTATGATTCCAGAGTGGGGGATGGTATTGAAGGCCTTGGCGAGGTCCAGATAGGCTCTGTGGACCACCTTACCCTCGTCCATGACTCTGGAGAATGATTCAAAGTCAATCAGGTTGAGGAGACAAGATCGGCCCTTTACGAAACCAAACTGGATGGAGTCCAGTGTTTGAAGGTTGCCAAGGTCTTTCTTTATAAGTTCCATGATAATGCGTTCCATGGCTTTGCAGATCAGGCTCGTTAGACTGATGGGACGATAGTTCCCAGAATCCAAGGTGGATCCCCTCTGTGGAGTGGGATAACTGCAGCTGTGCACCACTCATTGGACACAAAGCCTGAGGTGAGGCTATGATTAAACATGACACTTAGGTGAGGTGCCAGTTCATTTTGTAGTTCATGTAGTACACAGCCCGGGATGTCATCTGGTCCCATGGATGCTGTATTCTTAGCTTTGGAGAGTGTGTTTTTTACCTGTGTGGCCGTGAGTACCGGAATTTGGCAATATTTTGGTATTGAGATGGGCCCTTTAGGGGGTGAGAGGGGGGTGAAGTTGGCACTGAATGGATCTGCCAGGATATTGGCAATATCCTTGGGATCAGTATATTTAATGCCATTCTGTTGTAGCTCAGAGCAGATCTGAGCATTGCCATTTTAGATTCCTGACATAACTATAGAATGCCTTGTGGCTGTCCTTGGAATCTTTGGCAATTGTATTTTCGTAAACTAGCTTTGGAGGATTTTATGAGGGATCTCAGCTTCTTACTAAGGCTGGTAAGGGAATTTTTTGCATCCTGGGATTTTCCTCTTTTCTGCAACAGTTTCTTCCTTCTGTTGTATAGTTTGTTTATGGCAGGGGACCACCAGATTGGGTTCCTTTTTTTTGGAGGAGACCGTCTTGGTTCTGTTTGGAATGGCATGATTCATGCACGAGTGGATGTGCTCTTACAGTGTCTTAGTGTAGGATTCAGCGATCGAACTTTCAGTTCCCATCTGCATGGGCGTCATGAAGTTTGTCACTTCTGACTTGAGTAGCATGAAGTTGGCTTTGGAGAAGTTTTTTATGGAGGTTTCCCTACTGGGGGGTGGGATGTGGACTTCAAGGGTGATTAGCTTATGGTCAAATCTGACCAATAAGGGGGTGACCACTGGTGTGGAGCATTGATCTCCCATATTGGTAATGACCAGGTCTAGGATATTTGAGCCCCTGGTGGGACTGTGGATTAGTTGGTCCAGGGAATTGGAATTTATGCATTCCAAGAACCGTTGGGCAAAGGAGTTGGTACCCGAGTAGTTTTCCCAATTAATGGCAGGGTAGTTTAAATCACCCAGTATTAGGGTATTTGGTTGTATCTTAATATTATCTAGTATGTTTAGAGAGGCATAGTGAGAATCTTGGGGCATGGTGGGGGATCTGTTTTGATTGCAGTCTTACCTAGTATTAGTTGCACCTGTAGGATTTCAGATGTATTGTGTTGGGCAACTAGCCTGGAGGTGTGAATATCCTTGGTGAATATGGACACTCCTCTGCCTTTAGTGCTTTGGTCCTGGTTTAGTGGCCGAAAAGTGTGGTAAGAGTTGTAGCCCGGTATTGCAGGGGTGCTCTCTCGAGCCTTGAACTACGTCTCAGTTACTGCACAGATGTCGATGTTCTCCATTTTAGGAGTGCCTTGAGAGAGTGCATTTTGAGGTTTAGACTTCTAGCATTGAGTAGCATTACCTTCAGGTTTTGCATGCTTATATCTGTTACAGTGGTGGTTTTGTCCTTTGAGCCTTGCCTAAAAAAGGCACTATAGAGGTGGCAAAAGCCTTAGCCAGTAACCTGAATCCCAGGGGTGACAGGTGCAGACCATCTCTGGCAAAGCATCGTGGTTTGTCGATCATGTCGTCCGAGGCAGACAGATATTGGATCCCCTTTGAATGACACCAGAAACTTAGCCAATTGTTGAAGTCAATCATTTTGTCCTTATATTGTGGTAGCATTCGGGGTGAAGGCAGGATACTGCTCAGGGTTACGATCATACCTGCCTGGGCCACATGATAAGAGAGCTCTTCCATGTCTCTTCTCATGTAGTCCAGGGGGGAACATCTCAAGTCATTCTCTCCAACATGGACAATGACAGAGCTGTAGTTGTACTTGTTGTGGAGTGACTTGAGTGCATGGGTTATGTGGCGGATCCTGGCACCCGACAGGCAGCTGACAGTAATTTTCACCTTGTTCAGCCTGGTGAGTGGGACATTAGTGTGCCTGACTATAGAGTCACCTATGACTAAAGTGTTGGGTACTTTGTTTTGCCTTAGGGGATGTTGTTTGGTGGCACACTGGTGTTTTGAGCTATGTGTCGCTTTGGTTGTGACTGGTGTTTGTTTGCGTTTCAGCTTCGGAGGTCCTTGTTGCTTGGGCAGGTTAATGTTAAGGGCCTCCACATAAGTTGGTATAGTGTTACTATGTGTGAATGTTGTAAATGAGAATGTGGATAAAAAGTTGTTTAATATGGAGTATCAGAATACAGATAAAGATTCCTGTGTGGTAGATGATATAAATGAACAGCATTTAGTTGTCTCAATGAAGAATGAAATCTATTGCAGTGGTGCTGATAACAGAACTGGCGTGAGGATGGCTTGCAGGTGATATTCTACTGAAAATAATCAAGGAAGATGATCCAGGTGACAGTTCTGTTGTTTCATGGGATAGGATGGGAGATAAGTTTTTTGGAGCTGCTGAGGATGTTAATGTGGAGAAAGAACCAGTTGTTGTAGCAGCCGAGAACGCAGCAGTTAGAACTTAGGCATCATGACACAAAGTAAAAGAGAAAAGCAGCAACAAACTATGAAGGAGTCTGGTTTTGTGGCAGCAGAGAATGCAGTAATTAAAACATACGCAGTAGTGACAACAAGGAAAAAAGGAGAGCAGCAACAAACTGCAAATAAAACCGTTTTTTATAAAGAAGATAAGCTCAACTGTGAGAATAAGAACAAAAAACTGATACTGTAATAGATAATTATAGATATTATGTACGGAACAATTTGGTAACTGTTCTGGGTTTTGAAGTTCAAGACATCCAGTCTTTTATACATACAGGGACATATACCTTTTTTGATTTAACATTTGAAACTAAAGGACTGATGTTAAAATGTCTGGAACTGTGTAACAAAAAGAAGGGCATTTATCTGTGGAATAATTTATTGCCTGATGGTCACTTAAATGTTAAAAAAAAAAATATATATATATATATATATATATATATATATATATATATATATATATATATATGCATACACACACACACCTTTGCAGTTTAGAACTGACAGATGAAGAAGAAGAGGATGTGAACAATGCATGGAGGTTTGTGTGAGATGAGAAACTTGTTGAATGGAGGGTGGAGGCTGAAAGTTGTTTTGAAATTTGAAAAAAAAAACATGGTGAAACACTTGTCAGGTATTATTTCTGTGGCTGGTCACAGAGGGACATTAAGATTTGCTGGCCAACCTAAATCATGATTATTTTGTGGGGACTTTTCTCATTTAATTAATGATTGTGACAAGATACAATATAAGAAGCGTGGGGGGGGGGGGGCACATACAACAAGAAGGTCTGTTGCTGAATGGAGGTTGTTTTAGATGAGTTGTCAAGAAGAAACAGTAAACAATGAAAAGGAAGGGGAATGGGAAGAAAACATACACAAGAAAGGGCAAGAGGCTTGGGAGAGGGTGAACTAGGTGAAGAAGAAAAGTACAGTTGTGTAAATAAACTTACTGTAGCAGTAGATGTTTGAATGATCACTGCTCCAGTAGCCTACCATATATAGGTCACATCCTGCAAGAACACAACAGCTGTCCAGCTTCCAAAGCTTCACAGCACCTTCCTTGTGCCCAAACCATTAGTCAGCTTGAGTTGAACTGACTAAAAAGACAGGTTTGTATACCAAGCCCTTCAGAACTTTCATGCCAAAAGAGGGGGAGAAGCTGAGTCCTGAAAATACAGTGCTAGGAACAGAGAAAAATAAATCTCCACACTCTGGCAATAACAACACACCTAGAAACAAGGGGAATGGAGAGAGGGAGTGGCTGCTGCAACCAAGTGAAGAAATACTGCAAACAGTAAAACTGTGGGGTGGAAATATAATATGGAACTGGAGTGGCTGTTTTGTATTTAAAAAGTGAAAATACTAAATGCAATGCTGGTAAGGATAGGAAGATTAACTGTTACAGATCTGAGATGGAGAGAAGATATTTACAGAATTATATGCATATATACCAAGCAAGGAAAGAGATAATCTGTTTTATCAAATATTAGACTATGTGGTAGTTAACATGAAACTTATAACTGCAGGAGACTTTAATTGTGATTCACGGGGAAGATGTAAAAAATACAGGAGGTGATAAAATGCGTTAGATGTGTAGAACAAAAGTCAATGGAATTACAGAAGAGGGCACTTGGATCTGAAATTGATTATTTTGTATTATCAGAAGGCTTGGGGGTAGCACATGGTGATACAGTTGTGAGGTTTTCCAGACCATTTTGCAATATGGATGGAGGTGATAGAATAAAGGGAGTGTATTAAAACAGGAAAGGGAATAAGTAAATGAAAATTTATGGGATGAAATTAGAGAATGGGAAGCATTGCATTTATGTAAAGATCACATAACAGTGAAGAACTTATATAAAACTGGTCCAAATGGTGGACTGAACTTATAAACAAGTGTTTTTTTTCCTCTGGCAGGATGATAAAAGGAAGAAAAAGTTAAGTCTGGGAAAATTTATATAAATGTACTAGAGAATTTAGAAAATAATACAAGAGGGTATTGTGATATGGAAAGAGGAATGTATAAAAGAAATTGAGAAAACATTAAGGCATTCCTGTTTAGACAGAGATATTATTTACAAAGGAGAAGGGAGGGGTTATCTGCATATGTGGGTAAAATAGTAAAGGAGGATATCAGTGTAATGAGAGAAATTACATAGTAAAAGGTGAGGTAAAATGAACACGATGCAAATAATGAGTATTACAGTACACAATGTAGAAAATATGTATAAGCATATAATATGGAAAATAAGAGAGAATTGAAAGTTAAGAAATTTCCAGAATGATCTAAGAAAAAATTTGAAAAGGAAATTACATTAGTGACTTTAATGAAGTACTTAGGAAAGTAAATGTTTGATTCAGTGTCTGACTCAGAAGGTATACTGTATGTAATGCACAACAAATTAATGGAATGCCAAAGACAGTATCTTGCAAATATACTGAATGAATGGTTGAAGGAAGGGTTTGTTTATGAAGACTCATGGTGGGATATTAAAATTTATATGGAAGAAAAATGAGAAGAATGAAATAAAAAAAAATGATGATCCATCATACTACATAACTCAGATTATAACATTTTATGGGAATAATACAGAGAAGAATGAGGGATATTATGGAAGAAAATATATAGGGTATAAAAGGAAAGGGAAGAGATGTAAATTGTTATTGGTTGTGAGAAAAATTGAGGATGATGTTATAAGTAAAAGGGAGTATGGGAAATTTATGGTAGGTGTAAAACATGATTTGTGGCATGTTATGGTGAAGCATGGACTATGCAGTAGAATTAAAAGAATAATAGACAGAAAGTATTAATGTATGGGTGGTTGAGTAAAGAAATGTGAATGAAGTGTGGTATAAGACAAGGATGTCCCATGAGTCAAATACGTTTGTACTGGTGATGAATGCAACAGTGAGTGAAGTAGCTTATAAAATGAAAGAAGCTAGACATGTGATGCAAAAGGAGGTAATGATATACGCAGGTTCATAGGTTGGTACTAGGCTATCAGCCCTAGGGCCTATACAAGCCTAGCCATAACAATTCCCTGGCTATTTCTTCCCACATTATTTACTTTCCTGGACCCCTGTCTAGCAGGGCGACTGACGTGATCCCTGGGGTGAATTTCCTTTCTCCCATCCAATCGTCAAGGTTCCTCTTGAAGAGGTCCAAAGAGGCACTCTGCTTGACATGTATGGGCAATCTATTCCAGAGTCTGGGGAGTCTCTGGGTCAGGAACCTATCCCTCCAGCATGTTTTGTTTATTGTGATGACAAGGTTTAGATCCCTGGAGCGTGTAGCTCTGAGGGATTGGGATTTCTTTAAGTGTAGCATGTCCAACAGCTCTGGGTATGACATGGCCTTGTATGTTAAGCAGAGATCGCCTCTGAGTATACAGAGTATAGCTGGAGTTTTTTAAGGCGGTCAGCGTAGGGCATCTGCTTTAGGCCTGTGATTCTTTTAGTGAGGTATTTCTGAGGCCTTTCCAGTTGTTGCAGATGTCTTGAGAGGTACATACCAAATGGGGTGTTGTATTCTATAATGGGTCTAATGAGGGATGAGTACAGTGGGACAATGACCTCCTTTTTTCTGGATGAAAAGCCCTTCGTGATGAGGTGTGCCACATAGAAGGATTTCCTGACTGTTGTGGCGATGTGGTTATCGAAGGTGAGACCACTGTCCACCTGTGTCCCTAAGTCTCTTATCACACTTTCTGTGTTTAGTGTACTGCCACCTATATGGTAATTCATGGATACATGTTTTTCCCAAAGGGATAACAATACATTTCTTGGCATTGAGCTTGAGCCCATGGCTCTGGCACCAAGCATCTGTTTCTGTAAGGCCCTTTTGTAGAGTATCCACATCATTTGGGGATTCAATAATGGCTCCAAGTTTGCAGTCATCTGCAAACTTTGTTAGCCAGAGTCCCTTAGTGTTGACCTGTACTTCAGAGAAGTAGATGCCAAACAAGAGCCCCAGGACTGAACCCTGAGGTACTCCACTTGTCACTTGTCTGGAGCTGGATTTGGAGTCGGCTACTTTTACAGTGTGGGTTCTATCAGTAAGCCATTTAGCAACCCATTGGGTGACATAGGGATTAATACCCAACTTAGTAAGTTTATCTATGATTCCAGAGTGGGGATGGTGTCAAAGGCCTTGGCAAGGTCTAGATAGGCTGTGTGGACCACCTTACCCTTGTCCATGGCTCTGGAGACTGATTCAAAGAAGTCAATCAGGTTCAGGAGACAAGATCGGCCCTTCACAAACCCAAACTGGGTGGGGTCCAGTGTTTGAAGGTTGCCAATGTCTTTGTTTATAAGTTCCATGATAATACGCTCCATGGCCTTGCAGATAAGGCTTGCCAGACTGATGGGACGGTAGTTTCCGGGATCCAAGGTGGATCCCCTTGTGGATTGGGATAACTGTAGCTCTGCCACTCAGTGGGCACGAAACCTGAGGTGAGGCTATGATTAAACATGACACTTAGGTGAGGTGCCAGTTCATATTGTAGTTCATGTAGTACACAGCCTGGGATGTCATCTGGTCCCATGGATGCTGTATTCTTGGCTTTAGAGAGTGTGTTTTGTACCTGTGTGGCCGTTATTACTGGAATTTGGCAATCTTCGGTACTGAGATGGGCCATTTAGGTTGAGAGGGGGGTGAAGTTGGCACTGAATCGATCTGCCAGGATATTGGCAATATCCTTTGGATCAGTATATTTATTGCCATTCTGTTTTAGCTCAGAGCAGATCTGAGCATTGCCATTTAGATTCTTGACATAGTTATAGAATGCTTTGTGGTTGTCTTTGGAATCTTTGGCAATTTTATTTTCATAACTAGCTTTGGAGGATTTTATGAGACATCTCAGTTTCTTACTGAGGCTAGTAAGGGAGTTTTTTGCATCCTGGGATTTTCCTCTTTTCTGCAAAAGTTTCTTCCTTTTGTTGTAAAGTTTGTTTATGGCAGGGGACCACCAGATTGGCTTCCTTTTTTTGGATGAGAGCATTTGGGTTCTATTTGGGATGGCACGATTCATGCATGAGTGGATGTGCTCGTACAGTGCCTTAGTGTAGGATTCAGCAGTTGAACTTTCAGTTCCCGTCTGCATGGGTCTCATGAAGTTTGTCACTTCTGACTTGAGTAGCATGAAGTTGGCTTTGGAGAAGTTTTTTATGGTGGTTTCTTTACTGGGGGTGGGGTGGGATGTGGATGTTAGGGTGATTAGCTTATGGTCAGACCTGACTAACGAGGGGTGACCATAGGTATGGAGCATTGATTTGCCATGTTGGTAATGACCAGGTCTAGGATATTGGAGCCCTGGTGGGGCTATGGATTAGTTGATCCAGGGCGTTGGAATTTATGAATTCCAAGAACCGTTCAAAGGTGTTGGGACATGAGTAGTTTTCCCAGTTAATGGCAGGGTAGTTAAAATCACCCAGTATTAGGGTGTTTGGTTCTATCTTAATATTTTCCAGTATGTTTAAAAAGGTGTAGTGAGAATCTTGGGGTATGGTGGGGATCTGTAGCAAGCTACAATTTGGATTGCAGTCTTACCTAGTGTTAGTTGCACTTGGAGAATTTCAGACACATTGTGTTGGCCAACTAGCCTGGTGGTGTGAATATCCTTGGTGAATATTGACACTCCTCCACCTTTAGTGTTTCGGTCCTGGTTTGGTGGCTGAAAAGTGTGGTAGAGTTGTAGCCTGGTATTGCAGGGGTGCTCTCTGGAGCCTTGAACCAGGTCTCAGTTACTGCACAGATATCGATGTTCACCATTTTTAGGAGTGCCTCGAGAGAGTGCATTTTGAGGTTTAGACTTCTAGCATTGAGTAGCATTACCTTCAGATTTTGCATGCTTGTACCTGTTACGGTGGTGGTTTTGTCCTTTGAAGTTTGCCTAAAAAAGGCACTATAGAGGTGGCAAGAGCCTTAGCCAGTAACCTGAATCCCAGGGGTGACAGGTGCAGACCATCTCTGGCAAAGCATCGTGGTCTGTCAATCATGTCATCCCAGGCAGACAGATACGGAATCCCCTTTGAATGACACCATAAGCTTAGCCAATTGTTGAAGTCAATCATTTTATCCTTATATTGTGGTATCATTCTGGGCGAAGGCAGGATGCTACTCAGGGCTAGGGTCATACCTGCCTGGGCCACATGATCCGAGAGCTCTTCCATGTCTCTTTTCATGTAGTCCAGGGAGGTACGTCTCAATTCATTCACTCCAACATGGACAATGACAGAGTCATATTTGTACTTGTTGTGGAGTGACTTGAGTGCATGCGTTATGTGGCGGATCCTGGCACCCGACAGGCAGCTGACTGTAATTTTCTCCTTATTCAACCTGGTGAGAGGGACATCAGTGTGCTGGTACTATAGAGTCACCTATGACTAAAGTGTTAGGTACATTGTCTTGCCTTAAGGGCTGTTGCTGGGTGGCACACTGGTGTTGTGAACTATGTGACGCATTGGTTGTGATTGGTGTTTGTTTGCGTTTCAGCTTCAGAGGTCTTTGTTGCTTGGGCAGGTTACAGTTAAGGGCCTCTGCATATGTGGATTTAGTGTTGCTATATGTGGGTGTTGGTGGTGCGGGTTTAGAAGGGCTATGTGCTGCTTGAGGTGTAGTGTGGGTGTTAACCTTCTCCTCTTGACTGTTTAGCACAATCTTGGGTGGAGAGAGCTTTGCTTCCATTTTGGCTATGTAAGTGCATCTCTCACAGGTTGTAGTGTTGGGTGGTAGGATGAGAGGGTTGTCTGTGTACATGAGGCAATTGCTGCATTGCCCCAGTATGCCCAGATTCACCAGGTGGACAGGAGAAATCACCGAAGCTGACCCTTGGACATGCCTGGTTTGGGGCTTTTTTCTTCTTTGTAAAGTACAGGAGCTGTTTCCTTAGCAAGGTACTTTGCAATTATAGGCAGATGATACAGCTGAAAGTTGTAGTTTCCAAGAACAAAATATGTCTGAGGGAAGTGTTGATTCATCTGAATAGATATTTAAAGGAAATGGGAATGAGCCTGAATAAAGATAAAAGTATGGTGAAAACTGGTAGAGTATATTTTTCAATGTTTTGCTAGGAAACTTATTGGGAAAAATGATGTAGTATGACAGAATGGGAGGATTTGATTAAAAAATGTCTTCTGTGGAGGAAGTACAGATTAACATTCAGGTTTATCCAGTGAATTTGGTATCAATGGGAAAAATAGCATATATGTCAAATGTTTATATGACCCCAGTAAAATATGAAAAGGAAACTGAGTAATTCATGCTTTCATTTATATGGGGTTTAAGATTAAACCCAATGAAAAGAGGTGTGTTGTATATGAGTGAAGATGAAGGAGAGTTGGGTTACTAAATCCAGATGTACATTTTGCTTCAGGGTATTAAAGTAGGTAAAGGACAAGAATAAGATTAAAAATGATAACAAATACTAATGTGGCAAATAAAAATTGATAATATTGAGAAAGATATAAGAATGTGGTATAGTAATGTGATGAAACATTATTATTATTATGTAATGGCATGGGAAAATTTACCAGCAAAAAATAACTAAACCCATTAAAGTAAAAAGTGTTATGCCAAAACAGTATAGAGTCAGGATTTTCTATGGAAACTAGTAAATATTAACTTATCAGTAAAGGGGAAAAATGCCATATTAAAAGAATGTTGAAACAGTGTGTTTATTTTGCGGAGAGGAATAGACAACAGAGTATTTTTTTTTTTAAATGTAAAAGAGAGGTAAAACTCTGGAAAGAGTTATGTGAAGAAACATTTTTTGAGAATATTAATGACAATATGATATGAATAAGATTATAATTATGTACAGATATAAGCATAGGAATTCAGAATACGTAATTTATTTTATGTAATATGGGTTACTTGCAATGAAACAATGAACTTTTGTTTATTGGGAAATGGATTTTAGCAGACATATTGCAAAAAAAAATCAGACTACAGTTGTGGAAGAGGTAAAGTCAATTATGAAAGAATAACAATGAGGATATTGTAAGAAAAATGCTAAATATAATAAATAGAAATACACACACACACACACACACACACACACACATATATATATATATATATATATATATATATATGTGTGTGTGTGTGTGTGTTCCTCTAAATAGGTAAATTTTGTAAATATATAAATAATAGTTTTCTTTTTTAGGTTGTGTTAAATAAATAACCCCTACTTTTTTCTTTTACAGCAACCATAGCTACCACCAATTCTAGCAGATGGGACAGCAGTTTACTGTCTCACCATAAGGATGACATACTCAGGAGGGCAGTACCCCTTCTTATGCCGAACATTAGTGTCAGCAGTCCATCTAGCTGGTGTGCAAATATAACCCACTGCCTTTCACATCAAAGGCAAGTGTGTTACCTTTTGCGCCACTGACACTTCTCATGTCATATTTTTCTTTCTCACCTTGAGGTAACAAGTTCAGAAGTGTTTTTCCATACTCTTCTTGCCTATAATCAACTTCATTTATTGTTTTTCAATTTCATCAGCAATCTTTCTGCTGGTTGCCTCTGGAACTGCAAAAATTTGTCAAGGCAAAGCTGCCTCAGTGTTCTGCGTCATGAAAGAAGGACCTCCATCTAACGCTCTGGATTCCATATCCTATGCTGCACATTAGAACTCTATAGAGATTCCTGCCACTGCAATCCAGTGCTGAGGAATGCCACTAGTCACCTGCTTTACTTTCTGATCTCTCTCTGATAAAACCATATTGTTACTGGTCTACAGCAAAAATATTTTTTAAATCAGAGCTTACAAACTCAGATATAATACATTCTACTGTTTTGCAAACTGGGCCTGTTAGGTTGATGGATCCCTTATTACTGGGATCTAAGTTGAGGCCCCATTTAAGAGGTGGCATAATGATGATTATTTTCCATACTTTAGAAACATACCCTGTGTCTCTGCTTAAGTTGAACAGTTTTGGAGGAGTTTGGACAGGTTATATTCGGTGCAGCAATCCTGTTGATAAAAAGATAAACAGGAATATTGTTGGGTTGTACTTTTAGCTCTACAAAGTGCAGTTAGGGCAGGTTTCATAATAATATTGGGCAGAGGATGGGGCTCTAGGTATTTTTGGAACTTCATTGACTGTTTGTGGTGCGAAGCTAGCAATACGTTTAACTACAAGTATATTATAATACCTTTAGGGTTAGACTGGGTAATACCTTTATGCATTAAATCCAAGCATTACTGTGTGCTATTTCCTAATTGTAGATGTAGTTAAAGAAAAATTTATGATCATCCTTGGCTTTGGATGGAAATTTTAATATATGTTCTACTTTGATCTTCCTTATGGTAACTTCTAGATTTTTGGTGATCATTTTGATGGTTTTAATGTGGGTAGATTATGATTTATTATATGCCTTAAGTTAGATTTTTTTCTTTCATTATGGAGCTTATTCATGTTGGCATTCCACCAAGGAGGCTTAGTTTTACATTTCCCAACATATTAAGTTCTGACTGGTAAAGCTATAGCTGGCTCATTTGATTTCTGGTGCTGCACCCCATTCTGGTGTGTCTCAACATTGAAGCAAAGAAAAAGCCTTCTCCAGTCTGGCACCCATCCCTTCTAAATGGAGAAGCACCAGGTCCAAACACCCACATGTTCTACAGCCCTACCATCACATTTATGTGATGAGCAAAAATTAAGAAAAAAAGTTGAGAAATCTTCAGCATACCTCCACCTTTGTGGTATAGCTGTGCCAGTTAATCTATGACTATTTTAAATCACCCATGAATAAGGTACTTTACTTATGAGTAGTTCACTAAACACATCTAAAAATCTTTTGTGGTCCTCCCTACAGCAGGCCATGAATTACTAATTTGTCTAATTTACAGTAAATTATGAGGACACTGTCTTGAGATAATTGTGTTTTGTGACAATTCTGACACTTTCCCACAGTTTCCAGCAGGTCTGAATGCATGATAAGCACTGAAACACAGTAAAGAAGGAGTGCTGTCTTTACAATGAAACCAAGTCTCTTTTTATACCACAAATATGGATGTATTTAAATTGCAGGAGACCCTTAACATCTGCCAATTTGTTGTTAAGACTTCTGGTACTGAACAGAGCAACCTTGATGTGGTTCAGACTGGAATTTATTGCAAGCCTTTCTGTTATGTTGTGATCCCCAGAAGGCAGATTTTGCCTAAAAAAGGCACTATGGAGACAGCAAGTGTTTTGCTTAGTAGGCAGAATCTACTGAACAAAAGGCAGAATCTACTGAACAAAACATGCAGGCCATCCTTGGCAAAGCAAGTTAGGCTGTCAGTCATCTCATCCCAAGCTGACATATACTGGACCCTACAGAATGGCACCAGCTCCTAAGCCAACTATTAAAGCCAATTAATTACCTTATTTTTGTATCTGGGTGTCATACATGGTGGAGAGAGGATTAAACTCAGGGCCAGAGTCTTACCAGTACTGGATACATGCACAGCAATATCTCTGCATTTCGTTCTGGGTTGAGTACCTCTATGCCTCTGGTCATTCTTACCTCACAACTGATGTGATACTTCCACAGGATTACACTAAATTAATATTCACAAGGTCACAGTAAACCAACATACACTGAGACCATAAAAAAAAAATCACCCCAAGGCATACACTGAGACCATCAAAACAAATCACCCCATGGCATCAAGAATCTGAACTAAAGAGCCTCAAAAAAAGTCCACTAAAACTCTACAATAACTTAATGAATCACCAGACTGAACACTGCAAATATTTCACTGTCTCTGTGTCCAAGTAGAAATGTCCTAGTAACTGGTGACTCCATCATCAGGCACACTGACATGATATTTCCAGTGCTGGGAGCCATGATGTCATGAGGGACTTTATGGACCCTTAGCTAAGACAAATATAACTATGATGTAATGGTGGTTTCACACCTACTAAGCTAACTTAACCAGGCCCTACTGTAACCAACCACCACCTCTCGGACTCCATCAGCTTTATTTCATCTCTACACAAGCTTAGCCTGCACAACATATGACTGGAAATACACAGACAACCTGTACACAGCAAAGCTCAATAATCACCCTTTGCAGCAGCATAGCTATGACCTGCCTTAGACATAATACTGGCTCTATGCACATTTGCCATAACTGTATGAAGACCTGTTGAAGTGCAGGCATGGACTACATCCAGCATAATCACCCTATCCTCTGAAATGATCCAGTTGTACTGAATCAGGCTGGACACATAAAATGTTTTCAATAACAATATCCATGGTGGTTAGGGTCCAACAATCAGCATCACTTCTAAAAGAAAACTTTCCCTCTTTTTTTTTTTTTTTTTTTTGGTTAGGATCACTTACCTACAGTTTCCAAGCTCAGTGCTTCAGGTGCACACTACAGTGGTACTGCCTATGCCACAGTCCAGTTTCAGGGTAATTACTCCATTGCTAGTGGCTCAGTGAAGTGAAGCAAGTCAACCAGTGTCTCTGGGCCCCTAACAGGAAGCTAAATTTAGGATCCTACAGGAAATGTATTTCATCTTTCTGTACTGGTACAGAGTGATTTTTTATTTTTTTTTTTAACTAACTTGTATCCTGCCTTCTTCAAAGCTTCAGGAAAGAGAGCCTGAGTGGAAAAAATAGAAACCCGTACTTACTAGAGATTCTCAAGGAAGCAATTCAAGATGCAGTGTTTTCTAAAGACATTGCAAAAACAAACTTGCTGATGTCATGTCCCCCTAAGAAACTGATAACTCAGCCTACACTCTAAACCTTGCAGAATGCTGACTCATTAGAAGCAGATTAAAGTCTGACTGCGAAATATGCAAAAGATAAGGCTATGTCTGCATAAACGCTTCAAGGAGGGATCCCACCATTCCGTGTCACTACTTAAAACATGTTCCAGATTTTAATTAAAATTTTGTTGAAAACATGTAGCCATTAGACAAAGATTCACAATATTCACATCTCTTCTTGGAAGAAATGTAGAGAGCTTTTAGAGATGCATGATAGCTTTTTACATGATTTCTCTAAACTAATTTTGCAACAACTAGTGATATATTTAGTTTTACCATGTGGTGATGTTTGCTAGAAAGAAACTCCTTTCAGCGTATCCCAACACATAAAAACGCACACACACAAATTTATCTCAGCATGCTAAGACAGCCTGTTTTCTGTAATAAACAAAAGTGAACTTCAGAACTCACATATGTCCATAAATGATAAAAGACAGATTGAAGGCAGCCAATCACAGGGAAACAGACAAAAGACAGAGACTGTTAGGCAGACAGCAAATGCAAGAAAGAGTAAAAGCCTTTTTACAACAGATGATCCCACCATTCTTTCATATTTCTCTTTTGTAGGATGCACTTAAAAATATGAGTAACATACATCACATAAACAGAAGTCTGCATTGGCTGTTATACAGAATCACTAAATTAATTTCTTTGTATATTAACCATTTTGTAGTAAAGCGTGTTTTGCACTTATAGCCCTCTCTATATACATTGTATATTACTTTTTCCAAAGGATACAAACTATACAGTGTATGTTATAAGATGAGCATGTACTACTGTCATGACCCTGTCTTAGGTAATACTTTTCTGCAAAAGTTTCTTCCTTCTGTTGTAAAGTTTGTTTATGGCAGGGGACCACCAGATTGGCTTCCTTTTTGGAGGAGAGCATCTTGGGTCTATTGGGAATGGCATGATTCATGCACTAGTGGATGTGCTCGTACAGTATCTTAGTGTCGGATTCAGCAGTTGAACTTTCAATTCCCATCTGCGTGGGTCTCATGAAGTTTGTCACTGCTGACTTGAGAAGCATGAAGTTGGCTTTGGAGAAGTTTTTTATGGAGGTTTCTTTACTGGGGGTGGGATGTGGATGTTAAGGGTGATTAGCTTATGGTCAGATCTGACCAAGGGGGTGACCACTGGTGTGGAGCATTGATTTGCCATATTGGTAATGACCAGGTCTAGGATATTGGAGCCCCTGGTGGGACTGTGGATTAGTTGATCCAGGGAATTGGAATTTATGCATTCCAAGAACCGTTATGCAAAGGTGTTGGGACATGAGTAGTTTTCCCAATTAATGGCAGGGTAGTTTAAATCACCCAGTATTAGGGTGTTTGGTTGTATCTTAATATTATCCAGTATGTTTAGAAAGGTGTAGTGAGAATCTTGGGGTATGGTGGGGATCTGTAGCAAGCTTTGGATTGCAGTCTTACCTAGTGTTAGTTGCACTTGGAGAATTTCAGACACATTGTGTTGGCCAACTAGCCTGGTGGTGTGAATATCCTTGGTGAATATTGACACTCCTCCACCTTTAGTGTTTTGGTCCTGGTTTGGTGGCTGAAAAGTGTGGTAAGAGGTGTAGCCTGGTATTGCAGGGGTGCTCTCTGAGCCTTGAACCAGGTCTCAGTTACTGCACAGATATCGATGTTCACCATTTTTAGGAGTGCCTCGAGAGAGTGCATTTTGAGGTTTAGACTTCTAGCATTGAGTAGCATTACCTTCAGGTTTTGCATGCTTATACCTGTTACAGTGGTGGCTTTGTCCTTTGAAGTTTGCCTAAAAGGCACTATAGAGGTGGCAAGAGCCTTAGCCAGTAACCTGAATCCCAGGGTGACAGGTGCAGACCATCTCTGGCAAAGCATCGTGGTCTGTCAATCATGTCATCCCAGGCAGACAGATACGGATCCCCTTTGAATGACACCATAAACTTAGCCAATTGTTGACGTCAATCATTTTATCCTTATATTGTGGTATCATTCTGGGCGAAGGCAGGATGCTACTCAGGGTTAGGGTCATACCTGCCTGGGCCACATGATCCGAGAGCTCTTCCATGTCTCTTTCATGTAGTCCAGGGAGGTCTCAATTCATTCACTCCAACATGGACAATGACAGAGTCATATTTGTACTTGTTGTGGAGTGACTTGAGTGCATGCGTTATGTATGGATCCTGGCACCCGACAGGCAGCTGACTGTAATTTTCTCCTTATTCAACCTGGTGAGAGGGACATCAGTGTGCCAGTCTATAGAGTCACCTATGGCTAAAGTGTTGGGTACATTGTCTTGCCTTAGGGCTGTTGCTGGGTGGCACACTGGTGTTGTGAACTATGTGACGATTGGTTGTGATTGGTGTTTGTTTATGCTTTCAGCTTCGGAGGTCCTTG
Organism: Protopterus annectens; assembly: GCF_019279795.1. Lineage (NCBI taxonomy): Eukaryota > Metazoa > Chordata > Ceratodontiformes > Protopteridae > Protopterus > Protopterus annectens. The sequence goes on along the minus strand of NC_056750.1, from coordinate 283,347,605 downwards.
TTGCTTGGGCAGGTTACAGTTAAGGGCCTCTGCATATGTGGATTTAGTGTTGCTATATGTGGGTGTTGGTGGTGCGGGTTTAGAAGGGCTATGTGCTGCTTGAGGTGTAGTGTGGGTGTTAACCTTCTCCTCTTGACTGTTTAGCACAATCCTGGGTGGAGAGAGCTTTGCTTCCATTTTGGCTATGTAAGTGCATCTCTCACAGGTTGTAGTGTTGGGTGGTAGGAGGAGAGGGTTGTCTGTGTACATGAGGCAATTGCTGCATTGCCCCAGTATGCCCAGATTCACCAGGTGGACAGGAGAAATCACCGGAAGCTGACCCTTGGACATGCCTGGTTTGGGGCTTTTTTTTTCTTCTTTGTAAAGTACAGGAGCTGTTTCCTTAGCAAGGTACTTTGCAATTATAGGCAGATGATACAGCTGAAAGTTGTAGTTTCCAAGAACAAAATATGGCTGAGGGAAGTGTTGATTCATCTGAATAGATATTTAAAGGAAATGGGAATGAGCCTGAATAAAGATAAAAGTATGGTGAAAACTGGTAGAGTATATTTTTCAATGTTTTGCTAGGAAACTTATTGGGAAAAATGATGTAGTATGACAGAATGGGAGGATTTGATTAAAAAATGTCTTCTGTGGAGGAAGTACAGATTAACATTCAGGTTTATCCAGTGAATTTGGTATCAATGGGAAAAATAGCATATATGTCAAATGTTTATATGACCCCAGTAAAATATGAAAAGGAAACTGAGTAATTCATGCTTTCATTTATATGGGGTTTAAGATTAAACCCAATGAAAAGAGGTGTGTTGTATATGAGTGAAGATGAAGGAGAGTTGGGTTACTAAATCCAGATGTACATTTTGCTTCAGGGTATTAAAGTAGGTAAAGGACAAGAATAAGATTAAAAATGATAACAAATACTAATGTGGCAAATAAAAATTGATAATATTGAGAAAGATATAAGAATGTGGTATATTAATGTGATGAAACATTATTATTATTATGTAATGGCATGGGAAAATTTACCAGCAAAAAATAACTAAACCCATTAAAGTAAAAAGTGTTATGCCAAAACAGTGTAGAGTCAGGATTTTCTATGGAAACTAGTAAATATTAACTTATCAGTAAAGGGGAAAAATGCCATATTAAAAGAATGTTGAAACAGTGTGTTTATTTTGCGGAGAGGAATAGACAACAGAGTATTTTTTTTTTTAAATGTAAAAGAGAGGTAAAACTCTGGAAAGAGTTATGTGAAGAAACATTTTTTGAGAATATTAATGACAATATGATATGAATAAGATTATAATTATGTACAGATATAAGCATAGGAATTCAGAATACGTAATTTATTTTATGTAATATGGGTTACTTGCAATGAAACAATGAACTTTTGTTTATTGGGAAATGGATTTTAGCAGACATATTGCAAAAAAAAATCAGACTACAGTTGTGGAAGAGGTAAAGTCAATTATGAAAGAATAACAATGAGGATATTGTAAGAAAAATGCTAAATATAATAAATAGAAATACACACACACACACACACACACACACACACACACACACACATATATATATATATATATATATATATATATATGTGTGTGTGTGTGTGTGTTCCTCTAAATAGGTAAATTTTGTAAATATATAAATAATAGTTTTCTTTTTTAGGTTGTGTTAAATAAATAACCCCTACTTTTTTCTTTTACAGCAACCATAGCTACCACCAATTCTAGCAGATGGGACAGCAGTTTACTGTCTCACCATAAGGATGACATACTCAGGAGGGCAGTACCCCTTCTTATGCCGAACATTAGTGTCAGCAGTCCATCTAGCTGGTGTGCAAATATAACCCACTGCCTTTCACATCAAAGGCAAGTGTGTTACCTTTTGCGCCACTGACACTTCTCATGTCATATTTTTCTTTCTCACCTTGAGGTAACAAGTTCAGAAGTGTTTTTCCATACTCTTCTTGCCTACAATCAACTTCATTTATTGTTTTTCAATTTCATCAGCAATCTTTCTGCTGGTTGCCTCTGGAACTGCAAAAATTTGTCAAGGCAAAGCTGCCTCAGTGTTCTGCGTCATGAAAGAAGGACCTCCATCTAACGCTCTGGATTCCATATCCTATGCTGCACATTAGAACTCTATAGAGATTCCTGCCACTGCAATCCAGTCCTGAGGAATGCCACTAGTCACCTGCTTTACTTTCTGATCTCTCTCTCTGATAAAACCATATTGTTACTGGTCTACAGCAAAAATATTTTTTAAATCAGAGCTTACAAACTCAGATATAATACATTCTACTGTTTTGCAAACTGGGCCTGTTAGGTTGATGGATCCCTTATTACTGGGATCTAAGTTGAGGCCCCATTTAAGAGGTGGCATAATGATGATTATTTTCCATACTTTAGAAACATACCCTGTGTCTCTGCTTAAGTTGAACAGTTTTTGGAGGAGTTTGGACAGGTTATATTCGGTGCAGCAATCCTGTTGATAAAAAGATAAACAGGAATATTGTTGGGTTGTACTTTTAGCTCTACAAAGTGCAGTTAGGGCAGGTTTCATAATAATATTGGGCAGAGGATGGGGCTCTAGGTATTTTTGGAACTTCATTGACTGTTTGTGGTGCGAAGCTAGCAATACGTTTAACTACAAGTATATTATAATACCTTTAGGGTTAGACTGGGTAATACCTTTATGCATTAAATCCAAGCATTACTGTGTGCTATTTCCTAATTGTAGATGTAGTTAAAGAAAAATTTATGATCATCCTTGGCTTTGGATGGAAATTTTAATATATGTTCTACTTTGATCTTCCTTATGGTAACTTCTAGATTTTTGGTGATCATTTTGATGGTTTTAATGTGGGTAGATTATGATTTATTATATGCCTTAAGTTAGATTTTTTTCTTTCATTATGGAGCTTATTCATGTTGGCATTCCACCAAGGAGGCTTAGTTTTACATTTCCCAACATATTAAGTTCTGACTGGTAAAGCTATAGCTGGCTCATTTGATTTCTGGTGCTGCACCCCATTCTGGTGTGTCTCAACATTGAAGCAAAGAAAAAGCCTTCTCCAGTCTGGCACCCATCCCTTCTAAATGGAGAAGCACCAGGTCCAAACACCCACATGTTCTACAGCCCTACCATCACATTTATGTGATGAGCAAAAATTAAGAAAAAAAGTTGAGAAATCTTCAGCATACCTCCACCTTTGTGGTATAGCTGTGCCAGTTAATCTATGACTATTTTAAATCACCCATGAATAAGGTACTTTACTTATGAGTAGTTCACTAAACACATCTAAAAATCTTTTGTGGTCCTCCCTACAGCAGGCCATGAATTACTAATTTGTCTAATTTACAGTAAATTATGAGGACACTGTCTTGAGATAATTGTGTTTTGTGACAATTCTGACACTTTCCCACAGTTTCCAGCAGGTCTGAATGCATGATAAGCACTGAAACACAGTAAAGAAGGAGTGCTGTCTTTACAATGAAACCAAGTCTCTTTTTATACCACAAATATGGATGTATTTAAATTGCAGGAGACCCTTAACATCTGCCAATTTGTTGTTAAGACTTCTGGTACTGAACAGAGCAACCTTGATGTGGTTCAGACTGGAATTTATTGCAAGCCTTTCTGTTATGTTGTGATCCCCAGAAGGCAGATATAGCCTAAAAAGGCACTATGGAGACAGCAAGTGTTTTGCTTAGTAGGCAGAATCTACTGAACAAAAGGCAGAATCTACTGAACAAAACATGCAGGCCATCCTTGGCAAAGCAAGTTAGGCTGTCAGTCATCTCATCCCAAGCTGACATATACTGGACCCTACAGAATGGCACCAGCTCCTAAGCCAACTATTAAAGCCAATTAATTACCTTATTTTTGTATCTGGGTGTCATACATGGTGGAGAGAGGATTAAACTCAGGGCCAGAGTCTTACCAGTACTGGATACATGCACAGCAATATCTCTGCATTTCGTTCTGGGTTGAGTACCTCTATGCCTCTGGTCATTCTTACGTACGAAAACTGATGTGATACTTCCACAGGATTACACTAAATTAATATTCACAAGGTCACAGTAAACCAACATACACTGAGACCATAAAAAAAAAATCACCCCAAGGCATACACTGAGACCATCAAAACAAATCACCCCATGGCATCAAGAATCTGAACTAAAGAGCCTCAAAAAAAGTCCACTAAAACTCTACAATAACTTAATGAATCACCAGACTGAACACTGCAAATATTTCACTGTCTCTGTGTCCAAGTAGAAATGTCCTAGTAACTGGTGACTCCATCATCAGGCACACTGACATGATATTTCCAGTGCTGGGAGCCATGATGTCATGAGGACTTTATGGACCCTTAGCTAAGACAAATATAACTATGATGTAATGGTGGTTTCACACCTACTAAGCTAACTTAACCAGGCCCTACTGTAACCAACCACCACCTCTCGGACTCCATCAGCTTTATTTCATCTCTACACAAGCTTAGCCTGCACAACATATGACTGGAAATACACAGACAACCTGTACACAGCAAAGCTCAATAATCACCCTTTGCAGCAGCATAGCTATGACCTGCCTTAGACATAATACTGGCTCTATGCACATTTGCCATAACTGTATGAAGACCTGTTGAAGTGCAGGCATGGACTACATCCAGCATAATCACCCTATCCTCTGAAATGATCCAGTTGTACTGAATCAGGCTGGACACATAAAATGTTTTCAATAACAATATCCATGGTGGTTAGGGTCCAACAATCAGCATCACTTCTAAAATAAAACTTTCCCTCTTTTTTTTTTTTTTTTTTTTTGGTTAGGATCACTTACCTACAGTTTCCAAGCTCAGTGCTTCAGGTGCACACTACAGTGGTACTGCCTATGCCACAGTCCAGTTTCAGGGTAATTACTCCATTGCTAGTGGCTCAGTGAAGTGAAGCAAGTCAACCAGTGTCTCTGGGCCCCTAACAGGAAGCTAAATTTAGGATCCTACAGGAAATGTATTTCATCTTTCTGTACTGGTACAGAGTGATTTTTTATTTTTTTTTTAACTAACTTGTATCCTGCCTTCTTCAAAGCTTCAGGAAAGAGAGCCTGAGTGGAAAAAATAGAAACCCGTACTTACTAGAGATTCTCAAGGAAGCAATTCAAGATGCAGTGTTTTCTAAAGACATTGCAAAAACAAACTTGCTGATGTCATGTCCCCCTAAGAAACTGATAACTCAGCCTACACTCTAAACCTTGCAGAATGCTGACTCATTAGAAGCAGATTAAAGTCTGACTGCGAAATATGCAAAAGATAAGGCTATGTCTGCATAAACGCTTCAAGGAGGGATCCCACCATTCCGTGTCACTACTTAAAACATGTTCCAGATTTTAATTAAAATTTTGTTGAAAACATGTAGCCATTAGACAAAGATTCACAATATTCACATCTCTTCTTGGAAGAAATGTAGAGAGCTTTTAGAGATGCATGATAGCTTTTTACATGATTTCTCTAAACTAATTTTGCAACAACTAGTGATATATTTAGTTTTACCATGTGGTGATGTTTGCTAGAAAGAAACTCCTTTCAGCGTATCCCAACACATAAAAACGCACACACACAAATTTATCTCAGCATGCTAAGACAGCCTGTTTTCTGTAATAAACAAAAGTGAACTTCAGAACTCACATATGTCCATAAATGATAAAAGACAGATTGAAGGCAGCCAATCACAGGGAAACAGACAAAAGACAGAGACTGTTAGGCAGACAGCAAATGCAAGAAAGAGTAAAGCCTTTTTACAACAGATGATCCCACCATTCTTTCATATTTCTCTTTAGTAGGATGCACTTAAAAAATATGAGTAACATACATCACATAAACAGAAGTCTGCATTGGCTGTTATACAGAATCACTAAATTAATTTCTTTGTATATTAACCATTTTGTAGTAAAGCGTGTTTTGCACTTATAGCCCTCTCTATATACATTGTATATTACTTTTTCCAAAGGATACAAACTATACAGTGTATGTTATAAGATGAGCATGTACTACTGTCATGACCCTGTCTTAGGTAATACATAACAATGGAAACAGTACCTAGGCCCTGCTCAGAGCAATGCACTGTGCTTGCACAATGCAGTACACTAATAAAAGCACAAAGCAAAGTATTCTTACAGGAAGTGTATTCATGTCTCCTGAGCTATGAGATAAGACATAAAAACAGCCCCGAAAACACACCTGGATGGAAAAACCTCAACAAGAAGGGAGAAGCATTTCAGGCGTGCAGAACAAAATATTGCAAATGTGATTATTTTGATTTTCAGCCTACTGATTTGCAGTAATGGTACAATATTGATTGGAGTTAGTTACAACTATCAGGCTGAGTGTGTTGAAAATCTCTTATTATGTTACTAATAAAGGAAACAGGAATGAATTCCTGACTGGTTAAAGTCGACAGACAGCTAACTACAGTACATGGTTAAATAAAGATAAAAGTGGATGCTTTGGCAGCATCTTACTTGGAACAGTGATGCTCATTTCTCAGGAAATAAAAAGCTGACAGAAATTAGCAGTTCAGTGTTTTAGACCCCCTATGCAGCTGACTATCTGCTGCTGGTGCTTCTCCTTGTTGTTTTCTGATAACAAAGATCCCACATCCCAACCACTGGACCTAATCCAGTGTTTGGCTGGGCCAGAAAGCAGACAGAGTTATCCTAGTGTGGCACAATCCTTACTGGTACAAGATTTTTTTTTTTGGTAATGACTTGCCCATGCCCCACCTTACACTTGAAGTGCAAGGACATAAGGTCATAATGACATATGCCAGTGTGCTCCAGTAATTTAAACAAGGACTGCTACCCCTGGTTTCACCATCTAGGACTGTCATCCTGTACTGAAAGCTCATCCACCACCCAGATAGGCAAGCCAGAAAAATACTGTCCCCTTCCCTCGCTCCTGCTGACTAGTCAGGAGCCAAGTTTTGCTAATCAAACCCAAACCTCCTGGGCCGCAGTCAGAGTTCCATCCTTCTATGCCTTGGAGCTATCTGACAGAAGACAGCTTAAGAGTAAATCTCTGCAGGATTCTGAGTTACTCATAAGGGTAATCTGCAGTATAGTGATAGCTGTTTTTGTTAAAAGATGGGAGAGGTTTGCTTACTAGTTTTGCCTACTAAGAGCTAGGTGAAACAGCTGAAATGAACCCAGAAGCGATGTGTCTTAATGACTAGCAACACCCAAATGTTTTACAAAAATTCAGTCCACTTCCCCTTTAATCAAATTTTTACCTGTACATGTCTCACCTTACATCTTCCCTGTATGACACTGTCAGAATGTAACTAAATCCAAGGAAGACATGATCTAATGGGATACTAAATGCGTGTTGTAATACCCCTTTGTACCACATGTACAAATAAGATCAAACAGTCTTTAGAAGGAGTCAGTAGTACTCTGTGGAAGAGGACAACAAACAAATCTGGACAAGAATACTCCCTAAAAAGAAAATTGCTGAAACTGTTTTGAAACAATAGTGACACAGTACTCAAATGGCCTTTTATGATTTTATCTGCAGATTTTTCCTCTATTTCTTTTTGTGTTGGGGATTGTTATACATAGAACATTTGCTGATTTTTCTAATTGCTTCTCTACATTTGCCAGCCTAGTTATGTTTGCATCACAGTATATTACTCTGACTATATAAGTGATGCCATAAAAATGAACTTTAAACTGCTAGCTGCTGTTCAGACAATGAGAAAGATCCAGATCACAGTGACCATGCCTTCCTAAGCTGTGTCAGTCACACAGAAAAATAGAGACATAAATGTAATAATATACTCTAAAATTAAACAGAATCATAATGTTGTCGTAATCAGAGCTGGATCCAGCACTAGGCAGCCTAGACAGCTGTCTATGGCATAGTGCTGACTGGGTGAACCAACCCAACCTTAAAAAAAAAAAAAAAACACGTCCACCACCTTTCCAGCCCAAAATTTGGGCATACAGGAACTTCAGCATCAGCCCTTTGCTACCTTTCCAAAATCAGCTTGAGAGTTGGGCACAGAAGATTTGTTCTCAGCAGCATCAGCCTCCTTGTCAGCACATCTACTGCATGGGAGACTTAGCAGAGGACTTTATTACATCAAAAGCAGACTGATGAGACTGCTAGAGCAGACAGGCACAAACTTTACTGTAAGAACTTCAGAACTTTGAGATTTTGTTTTGGCAGGTTGCCAGTGTATGGCAGCTGCACCATTTGTTCATTTTTGCAGAAGCATAAGGATCATTTGGAGATGTGTGTGTGTGTGTGTGTGTGTGTGTGTGTGTGTGTGTGTGTGTGTGTGTCCGCATGTGTGTATGTATATAGGTATCTGTGTTCCACATTCCTTAAGATGATCACTTATGGATTAAACTGCCCTCCCTTCCAGTCCCAAGATGATTACTGATAGAGGAGGAGGATTTACAGACAGATACAGAAAATCCAGGTAAATTACTGGGGATTACTATTTAGTCACAAGAATCATAGTTATTCTTACTGAGAAAATACATATTTTATTCACAGTCTGGATAACTGACTTGCTCAAAGTCACACAGTAAGCAAATGGAATTAGAAAGAATCAAGCCATGTACCCTTGACTAAAAGAAGCAGCCTATTGAAAAATTAGTCTTAATCCACTACACTAAACTACAAGACCCTCTTAACATCTTCATTTTCTGATAAATCACTGAGGATTACAGTCAGTCAATGCTAGCTAGTCATTAGAGTGTCATCTTTTTTTTTTTTTTTCAGAAAATCATTTGAAGTTGGTTAGAGTTGTCTGGCATTTCAGGCTCTGAGCTATTAACAAACTGCTTCCTTTAGAGGTACAGTGTTTTAATCCTTCCACCTGTATTTGCCTACAGACAGAGTACCTTTTAGCAAGTCACTCAGACAGTGCTCCTAGGTCAACCCTGAAAGAGACACTGTACAGTGAGTTTACACTGTACAGTGAGTTTATCTAGTTAGCAAATTAAGTTAAATTTAATTAAACTAAAGTAGTATTTACAATTTGGCTTTCTTCAGAATTCTCCAACAAAAACATTGAGAGGTACTTTATCCATTCCTTGAAAAAATGTGTGGCTTTCTGACAAATTGATGTGGACTGCAGTCATTAAGTAATGGCAGGCATGAATTTTAGAGTTTGCATCCTTCTGAAAATGCTTGCAAATGCAAATATTTTATTCTAGCAATTAAGTATATAAAAGAAATATTTAAATTCTGTTCCTGATTTCTGGGTCTCTGACTCTGATTTGAGCGAAAATGTTGAGAAGGCAAAGGGGGGGGGGGGTTTGCAGTGGAGTCTACTGTATGCTTTTGATAGGTGCAAACCGAGATACATTTTTGGACCTACTTATGACCATTACTTATGAATGTATTTGAACTGCGGTGGTGGTGCTGCGGTAGCGTTGTCGCGTCATAGCAAGAAGTTGTCCCTTTCGATTCTCAGCTAGAGCGTCTTCTGTGTGGAGGCATATGTGAATGGGGTGTGCCTTCGTTGAAGGTTGTGCGTCAGGGCTGGTAACCCGGTACATAAAAATCCACTACCAATCATTAGTGGACCGGAGTTCCACTGTGACGACCCCTAACCAGGAAAAGCCGAAAGACACAAACAAACTTATGAATGTATTCATTCACTTCTTCTCAAGCAGATATTCAAGATATACAGTTAAGCAAGTGGCTGTAATTGATGGCTGTGTTTTTATAAATCTCGGTTCCTGCATCCCATAGTATTTATGGTGTAAAGGAAGGAAATGATTGTAGTAAACAGGAGCACCATCAAAAGAGCCTTGCTCTTTGTGAATGATCTTTAGTTTCTCTGATTTGTTGACTTTTGACAGTGTTTATTTATATGGATGTGAGTAAACTGGACAACATAAAGTCTACGAGTTTAATGCTATTATTTTAACTGTGAATACATTTTAATTAACCTTTTTTTTTTTTGCAAGCATGAGTGTGAAATGCACTGTGTTGGGCTGCAACATTCTTGTCTGGTACTTGATGCAGATGAGTAATGCTATGATCTGTTTCTGTAGTGCAGTGTTTGATTTGCTCAGTCTTCATTTGACTACTGTGTGACTCTGACCAAGTCACTTCACCAGACAGCACTCCGATGCTGCCATTGAAAAGAGACACTTGCATCAAAAGGGGTGGACCAAGCTGGTAGCTAATGAGTGGCACATTTGTTTTTTGAATTGCTTCACCCTTCATATACACATTAATTAATGCTTCACTATATGCTGTCTAACTATGGATCCCAGGATGTCTTGTAGTTTAAAGGATTGCCAGAGGCTTTTTCAATCAATGTTACTTTCTAGGGAACAGTTGTTTACTGTTGCTCATATTAAGGCTGTTTTCAGTGTGACATGAGACTGTTTTTATTTTGATTAGCAAATGGCTGCTCATGGTTTTTGCTGTAAATTTTAATTAACAATTTTAACTCCAGTCCATATCTCTGTGATTATTGTAGAAGTAAAAAACAAAAATAAATAGTATGTTCACTGGCAGGTTTGAATAGTGTTTTATTACAACTGAGGAACAAAAGCCAATGAACGTAATATTGGTTTGCATATAAGCAGGCCCAGTCTATTAATTTTCCTAGGGCTGCATTTGGTCATGACCCAGCTCTGATAATAATGTCCTTTTAAGTTAGACATTTAAAAATGATCAGCAAGAATGCTGTAGTCTACTCCCAAATACATGCTCTTTCTTTTTGCAGATTAATGCGTCACTGCAAAATAAAAGAGATTATGTACTCACCATAACGTTACATGTGTGTTGTCCATCTTGTCCCTTATACTCACAGTTGGGAATCAGCAGTCGGATCCGATCCCTCAGATCCATCTCGGCTTGTTTGCTAGCTGGAGGACTTTAACCAAGCTCATGAGCTAGTACCCTTCCCATCATGCAGTTGGATAGTACCTCAGATCTTGTTTGCCCACTTATGAGCCAGATAGACATATAATAAGTCCCCTACATGGAAAGGCATGTGTACAGAGATGCAGCCAAAAACAGCAAAAAGGCTTTAATTAATAAGGAACTGTAAGGACTATCTTCTCGCTTTACCAGAGTAAGGAAGGGGTTTGGAGGGTGGGGTGTGAGAATAAGGGATGAGATGGACAACACACATAGAACGTTATGGTGAGGACATAACTTCTTTATGTGATGCTGTCAATCTCGTCCTAATTCTCACAGATGGGGACCACGTTGCAAGCAACCTGACTCTTGGGTAGCTCATGGAAGAATATTCCTCAGTACCATGGAACCAAAGGTGGCTCTACTCCTGAAGGCCAAATCTACTTTGTAATGCGTGATGCAGGTATGTGGATTAGCCCACATAACTGCAGCACAAATAGTATCTAATGGCATTCTTGCTTGGAATGCTGCAGACATAGCTATAGATCTGGTAGTATGAGCTCTGATTGGAAATGGTATTTGCATTGTTCTTAGATTTGTATACAAAGGAAATACATTGGGATAGCCAGTTAACAAGGTTACCTTTGTAACTGAAAGCCCTTTTTGGGTGTCTGAATAGGATATAAACAACTGGTCAGATTTCCTGAAATCCGAGGTTCTTTGTAAATAAAATCTTAATTGTCAGTTTATGTCAAGCAAATGCAAGGTATATTCTCCTTTGTTTTGAAAGTTAGGGAAGAAAACTGGCAGCTCGATAGATTGGTTCAAATTTGATTCTGAAATCACTTCGGAGAGAAAGGTAGGATTTGTTTGTAAGGACAATGTGTCTTTGTGGAAAATAAGGTATGGAGGTTTTATAGACAGTGCTTGTAGTTCTGAGACCCTCCTGGCAGATGTAATAGCTATTAGGCATAAGGTTTTCCAAGTCAGGAATTTTAAATCTGAAGTTGCTGAAGGTTCAAAGGGTGTGGAAGATGAGTAAGAACAAAGTTAAGGTCCCAATGAGGAGTAGGGTTCTTGTATGGGGGTCTTAATAATAATACACCTTTCAAAAATGTTTTGCAAAGTCTATGTGTCATAATAAAAGAGTCATTTAGGCCTATATGAAAATTTGAAATTGCAGCTAAAGAAACATGAAACAGTTCTGAAAGAAACTCAAATATGGTATTAATCAGTGCAGAAAAGGGGTATAGTTGGTGATTTTCTGCCCAAACAGCAAATCTTTTCCACTTGCTGGTGTAGAGTCTCCGTGTGGAGGATTTGTGAGGAGACTAGAATTTTCTTCACTGGAGAAGACAAAATGGGAAACCTTGCAATTAATGGAACTGGAGCATACAAGCTATCAATTTGAGGTTCGGAAGGTTGGGATAAGCCACTCCTGATGGGGGTGTGTCAATAGGTCTGGAGTTGGATCCAGAACCCATGGTTCCTCCAGAAGATTAGGCTGTAGAAAAGGGAATCAAATTTGTCGAGGCCAATGAGGATTATGGTGGTCTCCAATGAAATTGCCTTCTGCAACAATTTGGGAATCAGGGTAATAGGTAGAAAAGCATACAGTAGTCCCAGAGGCCAGTTGTGAACAAGTGCATCCCCCAATGACTCCCCCTCTGGGGGGATCAGGGCAAAGTAGTTGCTGCATTTGGCATTGGTTGGGGAATAATTCCGCGGTGGTACGGCGATAGCATTGTTACCTCACAGCAAGAGGTTCTCCCATTCGATTCTCGGCTTGGCTTGGGAGTGCCTTCTGTATGGAGTCTGCATGTCCTCCCTGCGGTTGGGTAGCGTTCGAAAGACATGCGTGCATAAATGGGCGTGCCTTCGTTGAAGGATGGGCGTTGAGCTGGCACCTCGGCATTTCGTAAAAATCTACTGCCAATCATTAGCGGACAGGAGTTCCGCTGTGGCGACCCCTTACTGGGAAAAAGCCAAAAGACAAACAACAACAGTCTCCACTACTTTCTAATTGAGGGACCACTCATGTGTCCAAAGAATGTCTCTACTTAATCTGTCTGCAATCAAGTTGGATTTCCCCGGGATGTGTGTCACAACCAGAAAGCGGTTGGAGCTCATCACCCATTGCCAAACTCTTACAGCCTTTCGACACAGGGGGTAAGATCAGGTTCCTCCTTGTTTGTTTATGTACCACACTACGGACATGTCTGACTGGATTGCTACCGTTCCTAGAGGAAGAGAGTCCTGAAATGCCTGCAGTGCTAGAAGCACAGCTCTCATCTCTAGGACATTTATGTGCAGATGAGCCTTGTGATCTTGCCACATACCTTTGTCTTTCCCAGATAATGCTCCCCCCCCCACCCTATCTGGGGGGCGTTCGTGGTTATTGTTGCTACTGGTTTTGGTGGAATGAATGGTCACCTAGGGGAGAATGACTCCACCACTGAAGGTCCCTTTTGCATGTGTTTGTAATGACAATCTTGTGAGACATGGGAAGTTCCAGAAAAAGACCATTGAGTTGATAGTAGCCATTGTAATATTCTCATGTGAAGGCATGTCAGGGAGACAAGAATTATTGACGCTGCCAGCTTCCCTAATACTTGTAGAACTTGTTTTGCTGTTGGGCGTGCTTTTCTGATTAGGCTCCGAACATGGTAGCGAAGATCTTGTACTCTTTCCTGGGAGAGTTTTGCAGTCAAGGAATTGGTGTCTAACTCTGCTCCAATGAAGTTTAAGTTTTGAGATAATTCTAGAAAAGATTTTTCAAAGTTTATTGTGATGCCTGGGGAGACGCAAGTTTGAATGGTGTAGTCCCTGGCTTGTAGCAGCAGATGTCTGGTTGGGACGGTCATGAGCCAGTCATCTAGATAGGGAAACACTCCAAATCCTTGGTGCCTCAGGTGAGCCGCTATCACTGCAACACATCTGGTGAACACCCTGGGGGCTATGGTGAGACCAAAGGGCAGGACTCTGAACTGATAATGACTGGCTCGTAGCCGAAAGCGTAAGAACCTTCCTGACCATCTTTCCATTAATATATGGTAGTCCGCATCTTGCAGATCAATAAAGCACATCCAACTCTCTTTTTCCAGAAATGGAATTATCAACTGCAGTGTTGCCATTCGGAACTTTGTTTTTCTTACAGATTTGTTTAAATTGTGTAGATCCAAAATGGGTCTCCATTACCCTGTTTTCTTTGGAACCAAAAAAAACCTTGAGTAAGTTCCAAATCCTCTCTGGTCTGCGGAGACCTCTTGGATGACTCTTTTGCTTATCAACTTTTGAATCTCTAATGTTGCTTGTTCTTTTTGACTGGGTGGAACATCTGGAAGTGATTTTCTGATGGGGGTGGGAAAACACAAGGCAATTATATATCATCTGGAAATTATATCCAGCACCCATTTGTCTGTAGTTATGTTTTGCCAGGTTGTTAGGTGCAAGGACAAATGCCCCCTGACTGCTTCCAGAGATGGACAATCTGGTACTCCTTCAGCAGTGGTAAAAGGGCCTGCCAAAGAAGGTATCTCTGGAGCCCTGATTTTGCAGACCTCCTCTGCCATTAGGGTGGTGTCTTCTGTTGTTGTTCTCTCCTCTGTCTCGGGGAGAACTTTTATCCTGTGTGTCTTGGTACAATCTTTGGGGTCTTCTAAATGACATCTTTCCACTACCTCCCTGACCTTTGGGAAAGGGTCTTGTAGGAAAGGAAAAATGCACTCCAACAGCAGAAAAAGTCTTATCCTACTTTTCACACTTGGTGAGCATTTCTTTTACTTTAGGCTCAGACAGGGATAAGCCATCAAATGGGGAGTTAACAAATGAAGATCTGAAAGGTTCCGCAAAATCGCAGAGGCGCATCAAGGCCTGCTTCCTGATGGAGATGCCCGAACCCGCAGCTCTACTCGTTCCATCTGCAGCATATGATATAAGCCTCATGGAGGAATTTGTAACTGCATTGAGGGTGGCTAGCTGAGCACTAACTTTTTCCTTGACTGCATGAGCAACTGCTCCTTGAAGAGAATCTGACAACTCCTTGATCAGATCTCTCTGTAATCTGGTAAAGTGACTAAGGTAATTCAGTGATCAAAGAGAAAAAGTCACTGAAGAGAATACACACTTTCCATACCTATATATCACCCTAGAATCCTTATTAGGAGGGTGGATAGAAGAACTAGTCTCAGAAAGTTCTTTCTTCGTGGCCGCCGTTGCAACCATGGCATCCACTGCTACACCCTTTGTTCAAAAGGTCTTGTCCTTCGGGGTGGTAATGTACTTATTTGGACTCCATGGAGTGGGTTCTATGGTATCTGGGGTCTCCCATGCCTTCCGAGAAAGTAAGTCTATCAGCTCATCGGAAGGCAGAATCACCCAAGAGGTTGAAGGGTGACATCTGAAGGCCTTCAGGTAGACTGACTCCTTGGCAGAAGGAGAGGAGGACTGCCAATCACCCCTTTGCTTCAGAATTTCCATGATCTCTCCAAATGACACCTCCTCAGTGGGTGACTGTGGGGATCCTTCTGCGTCATCCAAGTCAGTGTCTTAAGTGGCAGACTCCTCAGGAGAGTCTAGATGCTCCATCTTGCAAGTTCTCTTCCGAGGGACATCTTCAGGGGGGTATTCTTAAGAAGTTTCAGAAAAGATGGGGACCCCCCCTCGGGGGTTTCCTGAGGCGTGGGATCTCCGCGGTCCTGAGGATAGGGGTGATGAGATACAGACAGCTGAGTATGGGAAAGAAGCTCTGAAGTAGCTTGTTCACTTGACTGGGAAGAAGTCATAACTCTCTCCATAGCCTCAAGCCAAGAAGAGGCCCCCGGAACCGACAAACAAGTTGTTGGAATCACAGGAGTCTCTGGAGCAGAAGACAGCCACTTTGAGGTAGAAGTAGGATCCGAACTCATCCGAGCCGATGCCCCAAGAGGCAGAGTTGGATCTGGGGAGATCCAAATCTGCTGTGAGTGCCGGAGAGGAGAGTGTCGGATCCTAGAGGTCTCCAGATTCTCAGGAGAGACTTGATGCTCCATCTTGCAAGTTCTCTTCTGAGGGACATCTTCAGGGGGGTATTCTTAAGAAGTTTCAGAAAAGATGGGGACCCCCCCTCGGGGGTTTCCTGAGGCGTGGGATCTCCGCGGTCCTGAGGATAGGGGTGATGAGATACAGACAGCTGAGTATGGGAAAGAAGCTCTGAAGTAGCTTGTTCCCTTGACTGGGAAGAAGTCATAACTCTCTCCATCGCCTCAAGCCAAGAAGAGGCCCCCGGAACCGACAAACAAGTTGTTGGAATCACAGGAGTCTCTAGAGCAGAAGACAGCCACTTTGAGGTAGAAGTAGGATCCGAACTCATCCGAGCCGATGCCCCGAGAGGCAGAGTTGGATCTGGGGAGATCCAAATCTGCTGTGAGTGCCGGAGAGGAGAGTGTCGGATCCTAGAGGTCTCCAGATCTGATAAAGTGTAGACACTCAGAGCCGACATCAGATCCGAAGAAACAGAAGGTCTCGGTGCTGACACTGAGACAAGCTGGATCTCAGAGAATTCTTGCTCTGAAGCGGACGATTGAGTCAGAAGAGGAATAGACACCCTACTATGTGTTTGCTCCGACTCCTTTGGGTTCGGATCCAGGATGAGCTTGGCCAAAGCAGGTGTCTTCAATAGTCTCTGCACCACTCTATCCACATCATCATCGGAAAGGGATCTGGTAGAGGAAGAGGAGAGACTTGGGGACCTTGATGTAGCCGATATAGTAGAAGGTGGTTTAGAGGTTATAGATTCCAATGATGAAGCTTGCAATGGTTTGCTATGAACTGTCTGATCTGACTTGGAACTGATTAAGGTTGTCGGAGCAGTGGTCCCTTTTGGAGGTGACAGTTTTGGTACTTTTCTTGATGGCTCTGAAGATTTCTCAGAAGAAGGCCTTTTGGGTACTTTTTCTGCAGAAGAAAGGGCTTCAGAAAAGGGATATGGGAGAAGGCCTTTTGAAATATGCTTATTCTTACATTCTAGCAAAGCCCGCTGGTTAAATCCATGGCAGACAGAGCAGTCCTCCTGAAGCTGAAGTGGTCAAAGACAGTAGAGGCAAAGTGAGTGAGAGTCACTTATTGGCATCTTTATCTCACATTTTGAACACTTTTTAAAGCCAAGTGGCTTATGCTCCTTTTGAGACATGCTTAATGTAAGAATCTAACAACAACAACAACTTAGGTGATAACCCCACCAAAATACAGTAAGTTAGAAGCAAAGGTCAACAAACAGTACCACATACTTTGTCTCTCTCTCTCTCTGTATATATATATATATATATATATTTATACATACATATATATATATATATATATATATATATATATATATATATGTATATATACATATATATATATATATATATATATATATATATATATATATATATATATATATATATATATATATATATATATATATATATATCTTTTTTTTTTAAAACAAGAGGAATGAGCCCAAGGGAAAGGAAAGGAAGGCCCTCTAACTTAAATGGACCTCTAAAGGAAGGGAAACAACAAGAAAAGATGACTACTAATCAAAGCAGAGAAGTGTCAACTAAAAACAAGGAATCACTACAGAAAAAAGTTTGATTTTACTAATAACAGATAATTTCACTTAGCCCAGAGCTGATGGATGTCCTCCATGCAGTGCAGCGAACAAGATCTGAGGTATTATCCAACTGTGTGATGGGAAGGGTACTAGTCCACGAGCTTGGTTAAAGTCCTCCAGCTAGCAAACAGGCTGAGATGGATCTGAGGGATTGAATCTGACCCCTGATTCCCAACTATGAGAATTAGGATGAGATTGACAACATCACACGTAATATCATCAGATTTTCTACTCAGTCATAACTCAGATGTAGGCTCTCATTCTCTAATACCCACTATGTCACAGTCTGGGTCAAGAGTGATCCTGTCCAAAAAAAACAATGAATGTAAGGCTGAAAGCCAGTCCATTTTGTGATGTAGACATATTCACATGTACATGCACACATATCTACAGACAAATAGGAGGACAGTCAATTCACCAGCTGGCATGTTTTTCAGTGTGGGAGGAAACCTGAGACTTGGCAAAAACAGATGTGGAGAAGAGAAGGATATGCAGATTCAAGACAGAAAACACCCCAGCCAAGAACCAAATATGAGAACCAAGCGTACCACAGTCAGACTCTGTATTATGCAGAGCAATAAAGCTGAATCAATTTTAAAGTTATTCACCACTCATAGGTAAAAACATTAACATTAACATGTAACTGACCTATGTTTTTTTTTTATATGCTGCTGTTGTTTTTTTTTTCCCAAGATGTGATGTATCTTTATATTGTATTTAGAACTCAACTATCTTCCTTTTTTTGCATTAACAATGTTCATATGTCTGTTATGTACTTGGAGCTTTTCTCCCCGGGCCTCCGCTGAAAATGGACATGTATCCAGTCGGACTCTCCCGGTTAACAAATGTAAAATAAAATAAATAAATAACTTACAGTAATTAGATAACTGAAGAAATATAATGGTGGTAAAATCCTAAACTAATAATATGATTGTTACAAATGCATGTAAAGGGTGGAGAACTATTACATCAGAATCAGTTGTTTTACCTAAGCACTATTACTATGTTAAGAATATGATGATATGACAGGTGCAGCTAACATTGGGCAGGACAGCGATTCAGGTCGTAGCCTGCGATAGGTCCTCAACCATGACCCAAGACTCACACTCCACATTCCTAAGCACCCTGGAGAATATTAGGGTCCAACCTAACACTCTCTTACTTGGCGACTTCAACTACCCCTCCATTAACTGGGAAAACTACTCATGAGCCAATACACTTGCCCAACGTTTCCTGAAATTCATTAATTCCAGTGCTCTGGACCAGATCATTCTTACCCCCACTAGAGGTAGCAACATCCTTGACCTAGTCATTACTAACATGGGCGACCGTTGCTCTACACCAATAGTCAACTCCTCCCTGGTTAGATCCGACCACAAATTAATCACCTTGTAAATCCACATCCCCCCCAGCAAAGGTAACCACCATGAAAAACTTCTCCAAAGGTAACTTTGGGCTCCTAAAAACAGAGGTGGCTAATTTCATGGCACCCATGCAATTGGAAAACAGCTGCATGACCGCTGAATCATACACTAATGCCCTGTACGAACACATACACAAATGCATGGATCTCACCATACCCAATAGAACCAAGACACTCTCCTCCAAAAAAAAGAAACCAATTTAGTGGTGCCCTGCCATAAACAAACTCTACAACAGAAGGAAGAAACTGATGCGAAATAAGGTGAAGTCCCAAGAATGGAAAAACTCCCTTATCAGCCTGAACAAAAAGTTGAGATCCCTCATCAATTCCATTAAAGCTAGCTATGAAAACAGAATTGCAGCAGATAGTAAAGACAACCACAAGGCCTTCTATAGTTATGTAAAGAATCTCCACGACAATATCCAGATTTGCTCGGAGCTGTTGCACAATGGCACCTCCTATACAGAGCCAACAGATATTGCCAATATACTGACCAACAGATTCAGTGCCAACTTTACCCCTCTCCCCCCCAAAGGACCAATCACAATACCAGCAGATTGCCAGGTACCCAGTATTGCTGCTGCACGGGTTAAAATAGCACTGTCCAAGGCCAAGAATACAGCTTTTATGGGACCTGACAATATATCCCTGGCTGTGTTCTACATGAAGTACAGAGTGAACTGGCATCTCACCTGTGTGCCCTGTTCAATCACAGCCTCACCTCAGGCATTGTCCCTACTGAATGGTGCACTGCTACAGTCATCCCTCTTTCACAAAGGAGGAGCGACTACAGACCGTGGGAACTATCGCCCCATTAGCCTGACAAGTCTGATATGCAAAGCTATGGAACGCATCATCATGGACTTAATGAAGAAGGATACAGGGAATCTGCAAACTCTGGATCCCACACATTTTGGTTTTGTGAAGGGTAGATCATGCCTGCTTAACCTGGTCGACTTTTTTGAGTCAGTCACCAGAGCTGTGGATGAAGGCAAGGTGGTTCATACAGCCTACCTTGATCTGGCCAAGGCCTTTGATACCATTCCCCCACTCAGGAATCATAGAAAAACTCACTAAGCTATGCATCAACCCCTATATCACTAGGTGGGTTGCAAAATGGCTCAGAGATAGAACCCACACTGTGAAGGTAGCTGACTCCAAGTCAGACTGCCAACCAATCATGAGTGGGGTCACACAGGGTTCGGTCCTGGGTCCTCTCCTGTTTGGTGTCTACTTCTCTGAAGTCCAGGCCAACATAAATGGACTCTGGCTGACAAAGTTCCCAGACAATTGCAAGCTGGGAGCCATAATTAACACCCCAAGTGATGTTGACATCCTACAGAAAGGCCCCACTGAGACCAATGACGGGTGTCAGAACCATGGCCTTAAGCTCAACGCCAAAAAATGTGTCATCATCCCCTTTGAGAAAAACCCGGTTCCCATGAATTACCACATTGATGGCAGTCCACTGAACGCAGAAGGCGTCATTAGAGATCTGGGGACAAAGGTTGACAGCAACCTCTCTTCTGACCACCACATTGCCACTGTGGTCAAAATGTCCTTCTATGTGGCACATCTCATTACTAAGGGTTTTGCATCCAGGAAGAAAGAGGTCATTGCCTCCCTCTATTCTTCCCTCATTAGGCCAATCATCGAGTACAATACCCCATTTGGCATATACCTCACTAGACACCTGCAACAACTGGAGAGGCAGCAAAAGTACCTCACAAAGAGGATCCTAGGCCTTAAACACTTGTCCTATATGGACAGACTCAAAAAAGTCCAGCAATTCTCTGTCTCAAATCACCTACTTAGAGGCGATCTCTGCTTGACTTACAAAGCCATGTCTGACCCAGGTCTGTTAGAAATGTTACATCTAAAGAAATCGCAATCCCTCCGCACTACACGCTCCAGACCTCAACCTCATTACTACAATCAACAGAACAAGCTGGATGGACAAGTTCATAACCCAGAGACTGCCCATGCTATGGAATAGACTTCCCATACATGTCAAGCGGAGTGCCTCACTGGCCTTCTTCAAGAGATATCTTGATGAGTGGATGGGAAATAGAAAGTTCACCCCAGGGATCACTCCAGTGGCTCTACTCGACAGAGGCACTGGGAACAAAGGTTGGGTGACACGATGCCAGGGTAATCCTATGGTCTAGGCTTGTAAAGGCTCCAGGGCCATTAGCCTAGTACACACCTATGAACCTAAGAACGGTGGATTTAACCATGGCACAGACTTGATGTTTCATTGTCGAGTAACTTTCTAAATTTCTCTTCTAGATTCCACACTTCCTTAGAAGATATCAAGGAAATATTATTTGGGAAAACACCTGAAGCATTTTATAATACCCGCGGTGGTGGTGCTGCGGTAGCATTGTCGCCTCACAGTAAGACGCTGTCCGGTTCGAATCTCAGCTAGAGCATCTTCTGCATGGAGACATACGTGAATGGGCGTACCTTCGTTGAAGGTTGTGCGTCAGGGCTGGTAACTCGGCACATAAAACTCAACCACCAATCATTAACGGACCGGAGTTCCGCTGTGGCGACCCCTAACTGGGAAAAGCCGAAAAGACACAACACAACAACCTGAAGCATTTTATACATCAGCTGATCAACATCCATTGGCAGGTATCAGCAAAATGTCAGCCTTTTCCAGGTTCATTCTGAAACAGCTTTTAAAACTTCATATTCAGAAATCACAGCAACAGTTAGTTACCATCATAACTTGGACCTTCCTTAGGAAAGGCTCACTGTGCCAAAGGTTGAGCTTCGGTATGCAATGCCAGTGGCCTGAATTTTTCTGTCATCATAGATATTAGAGGGACAAATGAAGTGGGAATCAGGAAAAGGGTTTGAAAGGAAGAAGTACAGCTTGCTTGACATGGAGCAAGAGACAGGTAACAGCTGCTGTCAGACACTCTGCCAGTAGAGGGCAAACAGCAAAATAAGCAGGGAAATAACTACCTCATTTGTGAAAAGATGACATGTTTTACACAGGAGCATGGTGCTAGTTTCTTGACATCAGTGAATGCTTGAATTCCATAGTGATACCTCCAAGTGTTCCTCTATGTTTACCCTACTAATGACGCCACGGATCAACCTTTGCACGTTCATACATTACTAAAAACTGCAAAATCAAGTTACATTGCAACTATCATCTTAAAGCTTACATGACAGGCAGCACAACTACCAATGACATCTGAACCTGTCATGAACAGCTAAATAGATACTGAGAATTTTGTCAGAAGACCCAGGATTCAGTGACTAGAAATTATAAAGTATAATAAAGCTGCTCTGGAAGCAATGAATTAATAACAAAAAAGCTCAAACAACTACCAGCCTGGAACCAAACATATACACACACGTGTGTGTGTGTGTGTGTGTGTGTGTGTGTGTGTGTGTGTGTGTGTGTAGATATGTGTACCGATATTGATAAAAACACCCAAATCTTAACAATTATATCGACTTTGAAAATGCTGAAACACTATGCATGCAACGATTGACAGTCTCGGCACATGCAAAAATTTACAAAAGAAAAACTAAAGCATCATTTTTTGTAGGAGGTCATGCCTCCCTGAATCACTTTTGCAAAGGGCTGCACCCCCCACCCCCTTTTAATTATATATAATAACCGAGATCGCACAGTCTCAGGGGAAAAGACATATTTCCCTTCCAGGAGAAATGAGCGATCTTGCACACTTGTCAAAATCTGTGTAGCTGACCATATTTTGTTGGCTAAACAGATGTCAACTGACAATATATGTTTGCAAAGGTAACTGTAAATATCAATCTTTGGGTGTTTTGTTTAATTTCAGTACACTCACACACACACACATATATATATATATACACACACACACACACACACACACACACACACACACACACACACACACACACACACACACACATATACATACACACACATATACATATACACATGTGTATGTATATACATGGGTCCGCTTCAAATAATTGACTCAACAGGAGGTCGAACTTCATATGGTCGAGACCATATAATCGACTTTCTGAAATGTTGAAGCTTTTGAATGGAGATCATGGTACAGTTGGGATTGCAGAATTTACCCTTTTCCCCCACTATTGTGTGATCTTGGAGTTGGTATATATAACATGCAGGGGTTGTGGGATGCTGGGGGCTTCCCACCCCACAAAAATCTAGAATTTGTTTGTATTTTTTTTTGTCATCTGACTTTTTGGAAAATCAATCACATGGTCTCAACGATATGAAGTTCGACTAACTGTTGTGTCGATCTTCTGAAGTAGATCCATTAATATACATGTGTGTGTGTGTGTCTGTATATATGAACACATATATCACATATAGATATATACATGCCTGCATGTGTGTGTGTGTTTGTGCATACAGGAGTGCCTGTGTGAGCACATATGTTTGTATCTATGTATGCCATGTATGTATATGCACACATCTAACACAAAGCATACAGAATACCATATATATATATATATATATATATATATATATATATATACATACATACACACACAAACACACACACACACATACATGCATATGTATGTATGACTGCAGTACAAACTGGTGTGTTTTTATGTTGTATAATATAGTCGACTATAGGGATGGCAGACTGCAGTTTTGCCATTTTGTACTGGATGTGTTTTGAATTAAGTTAAAGGTTTTGATATTAGGAGTTGGAGTGAGTGTGTGTGTCTGTGTGTGTGTGCGTGTGTGTGTTTGCAGGCTAGGTTACAATAAGGGCAAGATAACAGGACAGATTTAGTGGTGTGTATGTGCAGGCATACGTGTGAGTATTTGGAGGGTTAGGGGATAGGTCTAGTACTGTGCATGTTTTGTTGTGTTTGATGTGTTTTTATCCAAGTGTCTTGTGTAGTGGTACTATTAGAGAAGGGGGATTTCGTAACTTAATTGTATAGCAGTACTTGAAAGGGTTATGATTAGGGGCGATGGTCAGTTTTAAGGCTAGCAAGCACAAGTAAGATAAGGCAGGGTCTTGTGCGAACCTCATCCCTAAATCAGATTCTAACCGACTGTAATATTGCACATTAACTTATGAAAACCCCTTTGCCTAACTGTACCATTATTCAGACATATTCAATCTGGTGTTATTTTACGCAGTCCCAATGTTACAAATCTATACATTTTGTCCCCTTCAAGATAGACAAAATTCTAATGGCTGTATCATGCGACTTCATTCAGCTTCATCATGCAGTGCAAAGAGAAAGCAACTACAAAAGAAATGCCACATGGGTGTTAAACTGTTAAGATTTTTAATATGTGAAAGTATGTGAACCTATACCCACACTATCCCTCATCCAAGTGTGTCATTACCTGGTGTCCATGTGTTGTTGTCCTCCACATCACTTGTGCCCTCCCATTGTCTCATGTCTCTGTTATGTGTTTGGGTGCTGACTGCCACCTACACTCAATCTCTTACCATACTTTCACCTTCCTTTACATCCTTCCCTACATTTTTGTCTTGGGTGAAAAATGGAACCTGTCCCACAAAAAATATCACCCTTCCTCCCTTCCCATCATATTCTTTTGTCTCCTGTTTCATAGGTGCATCCCTTTTCTTGGAGCTCCGGTTTTCTAACTGTGCCATACTTCCATTCTCACCCCATATTCTGATAAAAAAAATATATTTAAACAGTGCTGTGACACCTTTAAAGTAGCATGTTTCTTTTGCCTTCTTATCGCTTTTTAGAGCATTTGCAGAAGCTAAGGCATGCGCACACTTTACATCTGAAAGCTGCCACTGCAGCTTTCTCTCCCTCACCACAGGTCCTGCTCTCGGTGCAAGTGAGGTTAGTAATCAGCTGCAGTATGACCTCAGAGTTTTCACTTGTGAATTGATAATGAGCTCTGAACAGCATTGTGCTCAGATAATAAACAGCAGGGAAGCCATTAACACCATTATCATAAGCATGTTTTGGGCTCTTCAGCAAGCAAGCAAGCAAGAAAGAAAGAAAGAAAGAAAATACATTTGCATAAGTCCTACTTACCTGTAACAGATGTTCAAATTCCTTACTACCTCAGTGGCATTTTAGGTTATCTGCCAAGGTAGCCCAGAACTAACCAGCTTTCAAAAAGCTGAGACAACCCTCCCTCCCTCTTCCAGTGACAGCTGATAGGCTGTGCATATCCTGAAAGAGAAGTCTTCAGCTGTGAGAGGAAATGAGTGTACATGCTTTTTGGCTTCCACAAAGAAGAAAGTACCTCAAGCCAGAATCATCTAGCAAGAGTAAATTCACAGCCGATCACAGTACCATATAAAAACCTTATACAAAAACAACTGAATCAAAGAGGTTGAAACCTACCTAAGCTATGCACAGTCTGGTGGATGGCTGGTTTGTGTTGCCACTGAGGCAGTGAGGAATTTGAACATCTGCTGTTACAGGTAGGAAAGACATATGCATCTGTATTATGTTCATCATTCTCACTGCCTCAGTGGTATTTTGGGTAGATTGTCAAAATGTAACCCTACAAGATAGGTAGAAGGATAAAGGTCCAGGATCCCCTGGAGAATAGTCCAAGTAAAGCCAGCTCTGGACCTTAAAAAAGAATCCTAAAATACTTCTAAAGTCCACCCCTTTTCAATGGGTCTATATTATAACAGCGAATGCTGTATAATCGATCCTTAAACATTGAAATGGCAAAATGCCGAACACACGAACAGCGATTTTTTTTCCCAGGGAAAAAAATCACTGCTCCGTTAAAAAAAACAAACAGAAAATAAAATGGGGGGCTTTGCCCCCCCCCAAACCCACCGATGTTGGGGCTGTGCCCCCCACACGTCCCCTACTTAAATATGCCAACTCTGAGATCGCACCGCAGTGGAGGAAATGGCAAAGTCCCAAAAACGGCCCAGTGAGTTTTTTCCCAGGGAAAAAAAAATGCTGTTCCGTGTGTTTGGGATTTTGCGGTTTCGATTTAAAATGGTTGATAAAACAGCGTTCGCTACTTTAAGTGTTCACTGATATAATAGGGAACCTTTTCAATATGCCATTGAAGAAGATAAGGTCCTAGTAGAGTGAGTCTTAACCTTGCCTGGAAGAGATTTACAATAGTGGGAATAACAGAAAACAGCAGCAGAGGACAACCATAGCACAATAGTTTGATTAGAGACAGGTTGACCTTTCTCAGCCCCCATATAGGAGATAAGCAGCTGTTCAGCATTCCTAAAGTGCTTTGTTCTGTCAAAGTAGTACCTGAGCTGCCTGCATGCATTCAATGTATGAAAAATCTTTCTATTTTGTTTTTTGGATCTCATGTTGCTAAAGTAGTTAGGAAAACCTTCTATATCGCCCACCTGATCATGAAGGGATTCACATCTAGATCAAGGGAGGTCATCGTCCCCCTGTACTCATCACTCATTAGA
This sequence comes from Protopterus annectens, assembly GCF_019279795.1. Classification (NCBI taxonomy): domain Eukaryota; kingdom Metazoa; phylum Chordata; order Ceratodontiformes; family Protopteridae; genus Protopterus; species Protopterus annectens. The sequence continues at coordinate 283,321,245 of NC_056750.1, read as the reverse complement.
CCTATGATTGAGTACAATGCCCCGTTCGGAATGTATCTGACCAGACACCTGCTGCAGCTTGAAAGGCCCCAAACGTTCCTCACCAAAAGGATAAAGGGTCTCAAAAATATGTCTTATGCTGCCCGACTGAAAGAACTCCAGCTCTATTCAGTCTCATACCGCTTGCTCAGAGGTGACCTGTGCCTGACATATAAGGCCATGTCAAACCCAGATTTGATGAATATGCTTCACCTCAAAAAATCTAGATCCCTCAGAACCACAAGGGCGGAAGACTTAAACCTTGACACGGTTATAAATAGAACGTGCTGGAGGGACACATTCATCACCCAGAGACTCCCTATGCTGTGGAACAAAATCCCGGTACATGTGAGGCAGAGCACCTCACTGGCCTTGTTCAAGAGGAATCTTGACTAACGGATGGGAGATCGCAGATATACCCCAGGGATTACTTCAGTGTTACTGCTTGACAGAGGCACAGAAAAATGATAGGCATAGTTTTTATTCAAACTAAAGGGGTGGCGAAAGCCACATAACTATGGGCTAGGCTTATAAATGCCCTTGGGCAGATAGCCTAGTATGAACCTATGAACCTATGATAGAACATTGTAAGATTGATGGCTTGATTCAAGGTAAGTGCAGAAACAACTTCAGGCATTAATAGTGGATTAGTTCTTAACTCAACATCGTCCTTGTGAAAAATAGGGGGATCCATGGGCAGATAAGATGAGATGGCTGCAAAATGCACATCCACAGAAGTACATAACAAACCATCTCTAAGTAACTCGCTGAAATATTTCAAAACCAGAGAGGTTGAAACCCTATCTCTGTTATAGGCTAGGCACCACCTAGAAAACCTCTTCCAGTTGTAAAAGTAAGATTTTCTAGTTGCGGGTTTTCTAGTCTCCTTGAAAACCTGCTGCACATCCTCATGGAACAAGTGCCTAAAAAGTATCAGAATTGAATCATCCAGGCTATTAGCTGCAGTTGCCCTAAGTTTGGGTGCATCATTCACGCCTGATGCTGTGTGAGCAGATCCAGTCTGTAAGGAATCTTTTGGTAATTGACTTGGCCAATTCCATTAAAAGAAAAAAAAGTATGTTACCAGAATTATCTTTAGAAGTACACTGGGAATCAGTGGAAAGGGTGGAAGTAAATTCAGGAACATTCCTGACCACAGGAATGATAGGGCATGTGTCTTCCAAGAAAGGCTGCAAGAATGACTTGAAAATAATTTTTTTAGTTGTCTCTTATAAAGGAGGCAAAAAGATCTACTTGAAGTTTTCCCCACATCTGGATCAAGTCCTTGAAGGCCTCTATATGAAGCTTCCAGTTGTGAGGGTCTCTCCGGGATCCACTTAGTCTGTCTGCCACTGTGTTTTGTTCTGATGGAATGTACAAGGCCTGAAGAGTCATAGAATACTGTGAAGCCAGCTCCCAGGTTATCACAACTAACCAGCAAAGGGATCATTACCATGTACCCCTTACTTGCTCAGGTACCACACCACAGTATGTTGTCTGTGACCACAAGAAGAGGACCCAGAGTTCATACTTGGTGAATTTTACAACTCATTTACATTTATGTGATTTGATGTGTCCTGAGGTTCGCACAAGCCTTGCACTTAAACAACCATAGACAGTGCTCCCCTCACAAAATTTGGAGAGTCTGAACAGATTGGATTGGGGTCTGAAGACAGAAAGGGAGTCCTGGATTCAGAGACAGTTGATCTCTCCATCATACCAGTTCCTATTTCAAATTCCAGTACCTAGAAATCCAGGGAACAAAGATGCTTGGACCAACAACTCTTCAAATAACATTTAAGTGTTCTCATGTGTAGTCTGGCTAATGGTATCATGAGGATCACTGATGCCATGAGGCCTGGAATTTTGAGGAACTCTCTTGCTGAGGCCATGTCTAGAAAAGAGAAATCCAAGACAATACCATGATAAGTCAAAACTTTGTCATCTGACAAGAAGACCATCATTTTTTCTATGTCTATCCAACTCCCCAAGAAAACAATGTGTTGAGAAGGTGAGAGGAAGAAGTTTTGAAGGTTCAATTTGAAGCCCAGGTGGGAAAGGAAAGATGTGACCCTAACCGACAAAATTTAAGTCCACAAACTACTAAACTATGAACAAACAGAGAACCACTGGCCAAGACTCAGATTTCTGGAAAATTTTCTGAAGAAGTCTGTTCATTAAAGACGAAACCTAGGTAAAATTGTCGTTCACTTTTTGTGTTGGTGCAACCTTCGGTTCCAGAAATCTGGGTCTTGGCCAGTGGTTCTCTGTTTGTTCATAGTTTAAAGATGTGACCCTGTCTGAGGACTTCGAGCCCATGGATTCAGAGTCTGCACAAATCAGCATGTCATTTAAATAAGGAGGCAACTACTGGAGCCAGACATTTTGTAAACACTCAAGGTGCAGTAGATAGCTAAAAAGGCAATGTAGAAAACTGATAATGTGTGCAGACACACCAAATCTCAATAAATTCCCTGAAACTGGTAGCAAAAGGAAAAACATCATTGAGATCTAGAGTCTGGAAGCAATGCTAGGACCAACTGTAAGGTAAGCATTTTGAATTTTGGAACTTTTACAAAGGTATTTAGAAAGGACAAATCTAGGATGGGTGTCCACGAGTGCTGCTTTTTTGGTACCAAAAAGATTCTGGAATACAATCCTCTGTGTTTATGTTATCGTAGGCACTGGTTTTATGACTCCTTGCTTCTATCATGTGATAGAGCACTAGGGGAAACAGCACTTGCTGGTCTGGTGGGTGTGGGGGAATTCCACTGAAAGGAGGAATATTTTCTATCCAGTACCAAGTGTACCCTTTCTGAATTATTCTCCGAACCCATATGTCTGAGAGTATTTGCAGCCAGGCTGCAGAGTTGAGAGAGAGCCCAGGGTAAGGAGGAAGATGAGGAAGGGCAATAGGGAGGGGTAGGGGTCCTCTATGACTCGGCATAGTTATTCCTTTTCAGGGAATTGATCCTTGTTTGGAAAGGTACCCCTCTTGCTTGGTTTCAAAGAATTATCCTCCTGCCATTTCCTTTTGGATCATTGGCTTTTGTTTGCCAGGGATTTTTCTTCATTCTGTCTCTTCAAGGAAGACGCCTTGGATACATGAAACCTCCTAGATAATCCATGCATTAATTTGCCTCTGTCATTCCATTGTTTGAGAATAGTAACACATGGTCCAAACACCAATCCAGAACTTAACGTTGCATTCACAATTTCAGCATTTAAATCATCTGAGATGTTCTGATTATATAACCAAGTTTACTGTCTTAACAGAACAGAAGAAGCAACATTTCTTAAGACTGTATCAGCAGATTCAAGCACACTTCTTAAAGCATGTTTTGAAACCTGAGTCAAATTAGAAACAATTTTACTCATATAAAACTTTTGTTCTGAAGGTGAGAATGCATCAGAATCATCCAAACTGTATGCACACTGTAACTGGTGTCCTGCAGCCAGCTTTATTAACATCTTCCAAGGCTGGTAAGAAATGGGGGGATAGCCACATAATTGAGCATCTCATCTACTATAAAGTCATATATCCTGCCTAGCTCTGGGGTAGTTTCCGACTGCTCTAAAGTAAAAACATCACTAAATCTACTAATCATTCCAGGGTTAGGATCCATTAAGTCGGGGGAGAGAGAACACCAGTCAGAATAATAAACTGACAGTACTGGATAATGTACCACAATAAGCACTTACAGTTTCTAGTAGTAAGTATGTCCTCACACAACTGAACTCTACCAAACTGTGCTATTGTCACAAAAAAAGTATGATATGAAATGCATTCAGAATTTGTTTACAACCTACAGAAGTTAAAGAATTTCCAGTACACAAAGTCCAAACATCAAAGCAACCAATCTGACAAATCAGTGCCAAAAGTTAGTTCCATACACTTTAACCATATTGAAGTGCCATAAAATAACTTTTAATAGCAATTAAACTATATTTTCTTGTCAGAGAGAGTAGAATCTCCACAGTCGATTCAAGTAACTTCATTTGCGGTAAAATCGCAATTCACTGTTAAAAACATGCAGAACAGTGTCATACATAAAGGAAATAAATAATGTATAAATGCTTAAAAAATAAAGTTCTGCAATATTTTCTCATCAAAAGATAAAAATAAAGCAGAGTAACAACAGTAAAAACAGGAGCTATTAATTTGCAGCTCTGACTGCAAGAGACAGTCCTAGTGTCTAACAACACAGGTACACACTGCACTTCAGGGAGAGAAATTCTGAAAAATTTCTCAGAAACAGTAAAAACAAGCATTTGTCAAAAATAAAAGCCAAATAAATACTGCGACAAGCAGAAATTCCCACAGAAATTACAGTAAACCTAGAAATAAAATATTAAGATAAACATATATAAAAAAAGAAAGAGAATCATTAATCTAATAATAAAATGAGAGGAAGGGCGGTCCCCAAATGGAGCTTATCCAAGCAGTATGCCAGAAAAATCAACACTGGATCCTGTAAAGAGTCAGAGGACTTCAATCTTTGTGTGGCAGAAAAAGACTGAACACACACCTGCTGTGATAGCTGAAGGCTTCCCTTTCAGGATATGCTCAGCCAATCAACTGTCACAGGAAAAGAGACAAAGGGTGGTCTGAGCTTTAGTAAACTGGACTGTACGGGGTTACCTTGTCAGATAACCCAAAATGCCACTGACACAGTGGGAATGATGAATATGTAATGCCATTCTTGGAAAATGTGTGAAACGTGATAAATAAAAAATGAATGGTTTACCAAATAAAAAAGATAACGTACGTGAAAGCAAGAAGAAATTATGAAAACATAACTGTGTTAAAGAAATTTATAAGGAAGAAATAGGGGAATTTCTGATAGAAAATGGAAAGTTAAAAACATACATAAAAAGCAAGTAAATTTGTTATAAAGAATAATTTTTGAAACAGAACTGGAGGAACTTTTAAAGGAAGTGAATACAGAGACTGTACCACTGCCAGATGGAATAAGTTATGTTTTTATAAAGACATGAGATATAAAGAGAGGTTTTTAAAAGTAATAAAAGAATGGATGGAGGAACATTTTAGGTATAAAAAAAATGAGTGAATTATAAAGTTAATGCATTATTTCTTCAGCAGGGTAATGTCATAGCTTCTGCTGAAATCCAGGAGTATCACATGTACCACTTTACTTCTGTACATTTTGCCCATTACCTAGTAAAAAACACAGAATTAGATTAATTTAACAGGGACTTTTTGGTCTGTAAATTGATACTGGTTACTACTATGGAAAGCATTATTCACTAAGAAGAGTGTCAGCCCAACCCTCGTAATATCTAATAGTTTTCCCAGCTACTAGTACCAAAATAGCCATTCAATAGTTCCTTGGATGTATATGGACCCTCTGATGGGGCAAATACCTGTACTAAGTGCAACATTCTGAGTCAGATCACTTACATCACATATATAAAGGTATGCTCATATTTATAATTGCCTAAATAAATACTGGCATTAACAAATGATTTTTCTTGGTGCAGATATCTGAGTGATATCACTCATGGCATACATGTAAAGGTATGCTCATGAAACAGTCCACTGGCTACATGAAAACTGGCAATGACAAATGTGTGTTGTAAGTGCATAACTCATGTCATACAAGTAAAGGTACACTCATGAAGCTCTTTCATTGCTTTAATGAATACTTGCATTGACAACTGCTTGATGTAGGTGTAGCATTCTGACACACATTTTTCCTGTCATATGCATAGTGATATCATAAGGACAATAACACAGTAATGGTTTTAACAATGTATAAAGGAATCTTCTTCTGTATGTCAACATCCAGTTGATACGAGCAGAGAAAATGTGGGGCTCATGGCCATATCATAATGCCTTCCATCTTGTGACATGCATTACACTGTGTAGGTTCAGACAGTTTTGAGCAACAGCTGCATGGCTATGCACAGTCATGGCAAGTAACTAGATGGCAACATATATGACTCCTGTAAAACACTGGGCTTTCTATGAAAACACCATATCCATACACTTGCAAGCCTGTAATGTAATGTCTCACATCCTCTACTATGCATACATAGGGTACATGTCTGTAGCAGCAAGCTAAAACACCAGTGCTTTCCTCTTATAGACTTTATCATATCTGATAAAGTCTATAAGAAGAAAGTGCTAATCCAAATAAACTTTCTTTGAAGAAAACTGGCTAAAGACGATTTTTTTTCCAAAATCTGTTACAGCTTCTAATGGTTTAAGAACTTTTGAAGGGAAAAAATATTTTCATACAGAGCTTCTAGCAAGAAGCAAGGGTTCATTTTCAACAGAAATGCAGCAACACTCTCGAGCTAATCCCTTTGGTTTCACTGCTAAGGACATAGGATACATTTGCAGCAGAGAAGGTTCTAGTGATGCAACAGCATCTATGGGATGTTCAGTACTGCTTGACAGCATCCTTGAAGTGGACAGTAGATTCCATTATGATGGTTTATAGTAAGTGAAACACAAGGATATGCTATGCACTATGGTACCCCATAGCAGAGGCTACATGTTTATCTAGATGACTTATACCGAGTTTTCACACCACTATGTCAAGAACTCTGCAAGGCTCCATATATTACTCTGGGAATTAGTTTTATCCTAGGCTTACTGCATATTGCAATATCATTTAACAGAAGTCTATTCCTTATAACCTAGGGAAATTCACAATACAGCTGTGTCCCCTGCTCATAGGTGAGTAGTAATTTAAACTGACATTGTATCTGTTGTTGCTAGATCCAAGGCTCACTTCCTATTTGTCTGTACATTTAACTGGAACAGCTGGAGCTGTAACTGAATCCTATGATCTCACCTGTTCACATTACCATCTAATTGTAATACCTGACAGTTACAGCTCTCCTGCAAGAAGCCATGCAACTCCTGTTAAGACTATAAAGGGCTACATCTTCAGGAATTCTGCAAGGCCTTAGTTTTGCTATGAGCAACATGCCTGACCTTGGAAAAAATGAGACATGACATTATTCACACAGACACAAAGGCCCTGCTACTTACTAATTTTATGGACTGTTTTTCTATACCAGCAGCAAATGGTTTCTGTCTTTTCATGATCATTTGCCTTATTTCCTGGAATATAAACGAATGGAAAACCTAGAACTTTAACATTTTACAGCCTTGTTCTCAAATTGCTTGTGCATACGAATAGGAAAGTTTCCCACACATCCTGAGCAAGTTCATGAACATGAAACTGTTTTTCATGCCTAATTTAAGCTTGCATGTGTATCATTTTGGAAAATTCTCGAAACTGGACACTTACTTCTATATACACCTTGTAATGATTACCTGTTCTACAGTACACAAGACAATACCAGAAAAGGGTATAAACTGTTGAAAGAGAACAGAAAGCAAAATATGTATGCCAAAAACTGATAACCAAATGCAGCCACACAGAGAAGATGCTGCCCCCAGGAATCATATACTGAAGGCTTTTACCAGTAAACCAAAGATGGTAACACAGGTGATAGCTTTCAGTGTACGATTCCTGGGGACAGTATATTCTCTGTGTGGTTGCACTTGGTCCTGTTGAAACTCTGCTTTTGCAACTGTTTTTCATTAAGGTTCTTAAGAGAGAGAATTACTGTGTATGACCTGCACAGTTTATATTGTTCATTGAATGACTTTACATTCTGTCTCCCCAAATTTCTTGCTACTTTATTGTTTAAGGTAATTTAGGAAACATATCCTTGTTTCCTAGAATTAATCACAGCATGTCTTCTATACTGATAGTCTAAAAATCCCACATTTTTTTACATTAAACTGTTTTGATTTTTTATGCATGGCTTCTTTGAACAATCAGTTATTTCTACTTCCTTTGGTAACACCTGCATCTCCAATAACTCACTCATATTGCTCCCACTTTGAGACACCAGCAACCGTTCCTTGTTGGTCTACCAACCAAATTCTGCAACAAAATATTCAAGATTTTCCTTTTCCCCGAAATCTCGTATAAATACATACTACTCTGAATACTGGTTTGAGCATTCTCCGATCTTTCTTCTATGTTTCCTTGTATAATATTTTCATCTATCACCTTTTCACATCATTGCATTGGAAACACCCCATTACCAACACCCCCATCTTATTCTGATCTTATCCTATGTTTACTGTAAAATCTCGATGAAATTATACCTAACAACAAAATAGTTTTGCTTTTGTACCAGCAGTATTAATAAGTCCCCCTCCTTCTGTGCCAAATCAAATAGGTATCATAAAATCCTCACATTTTGTCTTCTGATTACAGGTCTTAAGTGAATAACTGTTTAGATAAAATATGCATGTGCCTCATTTGCTGCCAAGTAATAAACTTTCAGTGTAACTTTATACATAAACTGTGAAATAATGCTGGATGTTCTATATGTATGTATCACTTATGTCAAGAGTACTGGCAATGCATTTAACATGGTGATTGTTAAATTATATACACCTCAGTATTATATAGTATATTATACTAACAGGAAATATACTATATACACCTCAGTGTTATATAGTATATTATCTGTTCGCATAAGCTAATAGTTTGGATAAAGTTTATGTAATGTGGAGCTTTCCTACCTATGCCCCACTGAAAAGGGACATTACTCAGTGAACACTCACAGGCAAATAAATAAATAAATGTAATTTTTCCTTCCTCTACAAGCAACAAGTTCTGTTTCATTCTCTTTGCTCCTTCTAACTTCATTTCCTATATATTTTTTTTATATTTTATTTACTTACTCACCAGGTAAGCCCACTCTTTTCATGGGTGACTTGGAGCACTATCTAATTAAAGGAAAAGTTCTGTCTCATATCCCACCTAAGAGCCTCCCTCCTCAAGTAATAGCTATGTTAGGGTTTAAATAAAGCTAACAGTACCAATCACTGTAACAGACAGAAAACAACCCACCACGTTTTCTCACCCAAAATTTCATATGCTGTTTAGTACATCCTTATCTGTATGGGTTATATCCAGAAGATGATTTAACAGCCAGCCTGCTTCCAAAGCTTCAAGAAACTATAATTCAGTTTGAACTGAGCTGAAGAAAAAGAGTGGTTTGGGAACCAAGCCCTTCACTGCTTCCATGCCAACTGAGAGAGGGAGTCTAGATATCTGAAAAGGTCAGTGCTAGAAAAATAAAAATAAGAATCCTCACCCCAGCAACAAAAACATAATAAAATAAGGCGGATGGAGGGAGGGAGTGGATAGTGCAGCAGTGACCATTCGAACATCTATTTCTGTTGTAAGTTTACTTACACAACTATACTATGTTTGCCATAAGGATCACTGCTGCTGTAGCTTGAGTCATATGGGTACATTACCATAGCTTAAACTAACTTAATTTTTTAAACTAACTGGGAGGAGGAGGAGGAGGAGGAAGGATGAGGGTCCAGGAACCCCTGGAGAATAGCCCTAGCAAGGCCTGTCCTAGACCCAGAAAATGACTCTCGTTTATAGTGCTTTGTAAAAGAATATACAGAGGACCAAGCTGCTGCTTCTAGAATACTTCTAGAATTCGACCCTTTCCAAAAAGCCACAGATGAAGCCAAGACCCTGGTGGAATAAGCCTTGACCCTGCCTGGAAGTGTCTTATTGTGGTGGGTATAACAAATGGTAACTGCATTTTCTGTTAAGATAATACCAGAGATGAATTTGGACACTGACGGTATGGAGTATCCTTTCTCCCTCATTTTTAGGTTCTGGAAAGAAGACAGGGAGATGGATAACATGGCTCCAAGTAAACTCAGATACCACTTTAGGCATAAAAGAAGGATTATTCCTTAAGGAAACACGATCTTTGTGGAAAATAAGATAAGGCTGAACCACCATATAAGCACAACTCAAATACTTTTCTTACAGAGTTTAGAGCAGTAAGCAACATTGTTTTCCATGTTAAGAATTTCAAGTCAGCCTGATGAGATTGTTCAAATGAAGCAAGAGTTTAATACAAAATTAAGATCAAGGAAAAGCCACCTGTTTTCTAGGCAGCGTGGTATGTAAAAACCCTTTCAAAATCATTATCACATGAAAGTGTACTGAAAGAGGGCGTCCATGGCAGACATGCTGAAAGGGCCAATCAATAAACTTTGATGCTGGAGTAAGACAGGCCAGACGATTGTAACTCACACAAATAATGCAGAACCAGAGAAACACTAGCCCTTGAATGGGTGCATATTCCTTGCTTAGCACCAAGTAGAAAAACATTTCCATTTACTAACATATGACTTTCTAGTAGTAGGATTTCTTGCCTACTTAAATATCGGATGGATATCCTTCAGAAAAAAAAGGTGCCTAAAAGGTATTAAAATTCTGTCATCCAGGCAATCAGCTGTAGTTATACAGGGTTTGGATGTATCAAACATCCCTTTTCTTGTGTGAGCAGGTCCAGTCTGTAAGGAAGCTTACAGTAATTGCCCCTGGTCATTTCCAAAAAAGGAAGCTTACAGTAATTGCCCCTGGTCATTTCCAAAAAAAGGCAGAACCACTGCCTGGGTCAGAAGGAAATCAACACAATGATCTTTGGAGAGTCTTTCTGAATCTTCAGAATGATGCTGGATATTAGAGTACAGGGTGAAAAAGCATACAGAAACATTCTTGCCCAAGGAAAAGAAAAGCATGTGTCTTCCAGGTCTTGAGCAGTATTTTGGCACACGACTGTTGTGAGTGGAGGCAAAAAGATGTATTTGAGCTGTTCCCCACAGCTGGACTAATTCGTGGAAGACCCCCTGATTCAAGCTGCATTTGTGAGGGTCTGGCCTGGTTCTGCTAATCTTGTCTCCTACATAATTTTGCTCTAACAGTCTCTAAAATGCTTGTAGAGTTAGTGTGTGCTGTAAAGTTATATCCCACGCTACCATGGCTAATCTGCACAGAAGGTAAGCTCTGGTTCCACTGTATTTGTTCATGTACAATATCACTGTGGTATTGTTTGTAAATACTTGTAATGCTCCCAGGAATCATTGATGATTGACAGAGATAAGGGCATTTATAAGTGCCAATATCTCTTTTATATTTATATGTTTTGATCTGTCTTTTCTCTTCCACAGACCCTGCAAAGTCTGAGATGTCTGTTGTCACAGACTGTGCTGGAACTGGGAGGGAGAACGGGAGACCTGGTTTCTGATAAATTCAGTGTCTCTACTGAAAAAAAAATATATTTTCACAATCCCAAAAACTGAAATCTGGAATGTCAGGGGATGTTTATGTTGGGACCATACAGATTTCGGGTACCACTGGATTTTTCTTATGTGGAGGGATCATGAAAATCACAGAAGCCATGAAACCCACAATCTGAGAAATTCCCTGGCTGAGACAGTAATCTTAGTAGAAAATTTCAAAAATAGACCTAACTAAAGTTCTACTTTATTCTTTGGATGATAAATTGTTTGAATTAAGGTGTCCAGGAGGGTTACACTTCAGAAGAACGAACAGCTGAAATATCGAAGCTCATATGGTCGAGACCATATGATCGATATTTCAGACGATCGATCTTCTGAAACTGTAAAAAAAACAAAAAAAACAAAAGAAGACGTTACTGCAGGGGGGCTGCACCCCCCCTACTTAAATATACCAACTCCGAGATCGTGCTACAGCAGGGAATAGGAAAATTTCCTGTTCCACACTATATTGTCAGTGTAGCGCGATCTCGGAGTTGGTATATTTAAGTGGGGGGAGGGCACAGGGGGGCTTGCCCCCTACAGTAACATCTTCTTTTATTTTATTTTTTTTTTTTACAGTTTCAGAAGATCAATCTTCTGAAATATCAATCATATGGTCTCTTTGATATTTCAGCTGTTCGATCTTCTGAAGTGTAACCCCAGGAGACAATCCAAGAAAATAATACTGTGAGAGGGAGTCAAACAAGACTTTTGCATATTTTCCTGAAAACTCAGTCTGTGTCGGAGATCCCTTACCCAGCTAAGAGATTCCTGATACTTCAGAAAGACTAAACAAAGATAAGTAAGTCACCTAAATAAACATGTGAATACCCTGCAGTCTGCAGTAGGCCATTGCAGGAGCAGACACTCTGTGAATACCCTTGGAGGAATGGATAAACCAAAGGGTAACGTAGAGAAATGATAACGTGACCCAGATACAGAAAATATTGGGAAACATCTGAAATCTGGATACATGGTAATGGGATGATATGCATCTTTTAAATTTAAAGTCATCAGAAAACTCAAATGGGAGTAAGGGGATTCATGAAAGGATAACATTTTAAACTTGGGCACTATCACCAACAGGTTCAGAAAGGAAAGATCCAGAGCTGCTCTCCAAGAATCTTTTTTATTTGGCACCAGAAACATTCTTCATAGTTTAGTACTAGGCTAGCTGCCTTTGTGGGCTATTTTAAACCTAGCCAATTATCCCAAGTGAGAATAAAAACACTTTCCTGATTGAGGTAAGAGGGGACCACTTCTATCACCCCCTGACAAGACTTTCTCCCTTACCTACCAAGAGCCCTCCTATAGCTACAGAGCCTCCAGTTATGCTGGCTGTAGGGATTACACTAGAAGGAGCCAAGGCAAAAGATGACAGGTCTGAAGAACAAGAAATGGCAACAGCAGAATCACCCATCTGTGACTGAGACATTTTGGCAAAGGCTGTTCATTAATTTTCTTTTTTTTGTGTGGTTGTTAGAAGGAAGAACCGAGGAACAGGTAGGTTGTTACACAGTAAAGCCAAAAAGATATTTGATTCCAAGGAAAGCCTGACAACTTTAGTCAGTAAAACAGGCAAGTCACTTTTTCCTGTAAACACAGTGAAAAGCACTTAAAATGCTTACTTAAAATGCCTTCAAAAGTAAAATAGCACAACTTTCACGGAGGAAAATGTAGTTTTAATTTAGTTTTAATAACTTTGTTTCCACAAAAGTAAAAAAGAATGCTTGTGTTTAAAAGTTACTAAAAGTGAAATGGTAGACTATGAAAACATCTTTTCCATGCATAAAATAACAAATTTCCCAGAGAACGTTCACTATTAGTCATAGAAATAACAAATGGACTTTTTTTAAAGATAACTTATTTGCCCAACAATGGAAAGCATTAGCTGACCATCAATCCTCAAAAGCCTACAAAAGGAGTGCTCTTTATCAGCAGAGAAACTCTGAAGGGTTTGGGGCCAAAACCTTTTTTTTTCAGCTCAGCCCAAGCTGAATAAAGTTTTAGGTTGGAAACTGGCCGACTGTTATATACTGTGCTGTATATAACCAGTATAACTAAGGCTACTATAGCAGTGATCAACAGGATGACCATCAGTCATTTCCTTTCTCTTCATTTTCCCACAGCCTCTGCTCTGCCTTGCTGTACCATGCAGGTAGAAAGAATGGACCAAAATCAAATCACCAGGCCCCAAATACAGCATTTCCATCACTTGCCATGTGCTGTGCCAGTATTCCTGACACTACTTGTATCATGGCTGCAGGAAATTGTTATCCAGAACCTGACTGGATGAAGCAGTCCTCCAACTAATCCTTACATGAGCTGAACATGAATTTGAAAATGTCCATTGTGACCAATGTTCTAACCCAGTCAGCAAACTGAAATAAAGAAAGACATCCCTATAACTGCTTGACTTTATCATGTTTAGACCTTGATCTATCAACATGGCAAATTTAGTTCAGCTTAAGTTATATATCTTTTGCAAGGTAGACCGTTCTGACTCAGTGTCTTCTTTCTCTGTTGTAAGTACCTGTATCTGAGACAGAAGTTATTGGTCTGCACCTATTTATTATATTGTTCATGCAGATATGGTTACATAGGCATCTCTTTAAGACACATACTCAGTCATCTTTAACGTTAATTGTTGTGTTTACACCTGGACACTACTATACTTAATAAAAAAACACACTACAGAGATATATCATGTTTATTTTCCCATTTACTGTAAGCTTAGCCATTGATGAAAATCATAACTTTGATCTTCATATCCAACAGGCCATCATAAAAACTTACCAAATATTAGGCCAGCTCTACACTGCTAAGTCATTCCTTACTAATTCTACTAGGAAACAAAAAACATTCACCCAGTAACTACCCAGCCTTTTATATGCAGCAACACTCACAAACTTTCACTCAGCACAACTATCTAAATGATTCCAGGCTTGTAACAAAAAAGTAAAGTTGCAGTCAATCTTCCCAAAAAAAAAAATCACAACTGCATCACAATCGGTCATCTTAACTGGCTGGATTTCCCCGACTTCTTTAAACTCCTTCAGCTAAAGTAAACTGATGAGATTCTAAGCACTCCTGAATCGTGCCTGTCTCTAACTATGATTATGTCCTGGTATCATCTCACACACAATTTAAGACCTTCTGATAAATTTATATTAAATGTTACTCACTCCGACAACACTCATGGATCCACACTATACTCCAGCTATGTAGCCAAGGTGTGGAATTCCCTACCATTTCCATTCTGTGAAATTACAAATCTTCACCATTTAACTGTAAACTAACAACTCACCTACTACTGTCTTTACAGACCAGACTAAATCCCCTTTTACCTTACTTTCAGTTTCTTAGCTACTCCTCCTTTCCCCAATATATTACTCAACCTCTACTGCTTCTATAACAATCTTCCTCCTAAACTGTTTCTCAAATTCCCAGCAGCTTAACACTCTCCATTAAACCTCCCTGGTTATTTAACTCCACTATTATGTCTGTTGTCATGTTTACCATTACATAATTATTTCTTTCTGTGCTGGACTACACTGTACAATTTAATTTAATGGAATGGATTTTCTAATGTTAATATGTATTTAAGTAATAAGTTCTATTTTGTGGAACTTTTCACTCCGGACCTCCACTAAAAAGAGGCAATGCCCAGTTATTCTTTTCCAGTTAAACTGTTTTGTCACTTTTTTGTGACCTACCTTTTACACCACCATATGTGAGGCATAGAGTGCTGATCTGAATTTTCATTCTATTGGTAAATGTTTTCTGGTTTAAAAAAAAGCTTCTCAAAATTAGTTTTCCCTGCGCTGATGGGACTGAAGTTTAAAATTAATTTTTAACCTCAATGACGGCAACCGAGTGTGTCAGTATGCTTCAATGTACGCACGTTGCACATGCAAAGACAGGCATCTGTTAAAGTCTTTGGATATCCACCTTACATGATGTCACCCAAAGCTAAATTTGTTTCACTATGGTTTTATCAAGTTTATAAAGTGTTTTATTAAAAAATGGCCCAAATAAATATGGATAGAGTGCAAATTGTGTCATGGTATTTAACTCTCCAGAGGCCATGATGCAGTACTATATACTGGCAAAACAGTTTAACAAGCACAATAAATAAATAAAATAAAACAAATTATCATAAGATAGCCAGATGGCTCCATGCTTCCACAAGCATATGCATACATTTGCACTAGTGCCTCATATTCTAAACTTCCTTATTAACTAACCAATTGGTGGTCATTTATTTACAGTAGTTGCTTATTTACAATCAAAATCCACATTGCCTAATGTTCGTGTGTTATTATTATTATTATTATTATATTGGTACTTTAATATGGACAGCTGGGATGCATAAACCTTGTTTAAATTTGAACTGCCAAATGCATTATCACATTACTAGCAATTTCTCTTCGATCCCTGGCTAAGGCATTTTAAAGGTCCTTTTAATGAATTGTACATAATTTGATTCATGATGTTATATTGCATCTCATTGTTTTCTTTTAGTGCAAATCCTACTTTCACACAGAGACCTTAATATGCGTCTACTTAATAATCAAAAAGGCTACTGGCCTTTCTAAATCCTGCAGATGAAATACCAGTTAAGTTACTACAGGAATTCTACAGATATTTTCAAGATCAGCAAGTCATTCTTCTAGATTTTTCAAAAGAGGAACAAATTACCCCAGTGTAAATGTACACATTTTGCAGAAACCAAACAGTGAATGCTCTACTGTTTGTTCTTACAACTGCATCGTTACACATCAGTATTATTCTTGCTCTCACTTGCCCCCCCCCCTCTCTATACATATATGTATCAGCGTTACTGTCTAATTTTCTACTTACGCCATTTTTTAATGATAAAGGTACACTCAGCTTTATGTTGTTTTAGTTAATCAAACTGTCAGCATAATACGGCATGAGCTTGAGTAAAACACTGTCCACAGTCTTAATTAATCTGAATACTCATTTAACAGAGCACATACTTTCATGTTGCTATTGTTTTAATTTGCTTTAGAGTACAGTTCAGTACAATACAAAATACAATAGCATGCTCACCAGATAAGGCCACATACAGCATTTGATGCTTCTTATCTACATTACTTTTGCTTAATAATCTTGTAAGATGTGCCAAAGTCTCCTCCATTCTTACACTCTCTGGCAGATGATTGCATATGGCTCCCACCCTTATGACAGAACTAGTACTGTCTCCTTGAAACTGTAAATGTCATGATTTTGCTCTAGTACTTCCTTTTCTTAAATGTTTGATGTCTTCTGCATACAACAAACTTTTGCACACAAACAGAAATGTATTCATAACTGTTTTATGCACCCAACTCAAATTCCACCTTATTTCCCTATAACTTAAGATTTTATAACATAACTGTTCTTAACTATTACTTGTATAACATCCCTCACAGGCCTTGCTAAATAACCATTAATGTTCTATGAATATGCTCACTCTTGTTTCTATACATGACTTTCTGTGCATACACCATACAAGTTCCCATAGTCAAGCCTTCTGCTAATCAAAATCCTATACAAGGGCATAATCACTTTGGGACTCACTGAGGGCATGTATGTCAGAATACATCTTATCACCCTGTTAACTCAATACAGAGATTTTTTTATGATTCAACATGCAGCCTTATATGTACTACAATTTCAAATTATTACAAACCTCTGCTTCCCTCACTGTCTTCCCAACAAACATTACACCCATTTTAATAGCAAGGATTATTACAAAATATCTGTTTAGTTTTTATTGATCACTCATAAATACATCTATTTAGTAAGCTGTACTGATTTTCCCAATTTTAGAAATTACTTGCAGATGCTAAACGGAGTTCTGCTGTGGCGACCCCTAACCGGGAAAAGCCAAAAGACAAACAACAACTTGCAGATGCTAAACATATACAGTCCCGATGCTGAGTACTAGAACCCATTGATTCCCAGATTTTCTTTTCATGCTGATATTTTAATGCTGCTAATTCATCAAGTACGAAAATATCCCCAGGGTTACCGTCTTCTCTACTAGCAAGGTATTGCTAACTCTATTAACTGCCTTCCTGAAGTCAATAAAAAGTAACTTATTCTGCCCCATTCTCTTTCTCATGGTGAAGAATAAAAAAGACAAAGACCACACATCATGCCAATAACTGTAATATTAGCAGAGAAGATATCAGCACAAAACCTCACAATATAAATGGTGCAAAAACTAGTTTTCCCTTGTTTAAGTGATGGTGAGACCTTAAAGTTGTTAATTAGAGGCCTGGAGCTGGGTATTACTACAATAAAAAATATTAATTTTGCCCTTTTCCTTTGCTTGTTTGCTTTTTCTACAGATACAGTCTGGGTTGACAGTTCCACATGTATTTCCTGATGCACAAAATCTGCCACTGATATTGCCCTGATGCAAGATGCTAATACACACCAGCTTGTGGTAGGCCGCCATTTCTAAAATCACTTCCTCTGTGAATGATTAATAACGAAATGTCTATTGAAGAGACAACTAATCAACAACACATTTCTCTCCAACCAATCCACAGAGATCAAAATATTTTTTCCAGGGGAATCCCTTTATCCCCAGATTAGGGGCAAACCCCCATATTCTCTAATTTACATATACTAACTCCCCATTAAATTGTACACAAGTCTCACAAAAACAGGAATACTACAGTGGTTAGAGATTTACTCCTTGATCAGTGACAAAACATATTTTCAACCAGTTCTGTTTAAGCAGTTAAAACCTGATCACCTAGTTCTTGATCACCTCTAGGGAGACCTATAAAATAACTCTTCCACAACCTCATCATGTCTGGATGGTTGATAATTGACACATAGATATTGTAGATATGGTCCAGCCTCACTGAAGTGTACTTTCAAACTGATGCTTTTTAAGAATACTTGCATGCCTTCTGTATCTAGCTCAATAGCATGAAAGTTATATGCCACATATCTTATATCTAAATGACTCTTGAAATTTTACATAATAGATATGCTAAAATATATCAGTAAATCACAAAAATAAAAAAAAGAAAAGTATGTATCAACTAACAACCACTGAAAAATGGTGCCAATGCTAAAACTCTTTATTACCTCCTGACACCTCAGTCCAGTTGTGGGATTAAAATTACAAAATAACATCACCTATTTATAACATTAATTACCATACAATTAACACACTCGTTATAGAATTAAAAACACACCAGTGGCACTATTAGCATGAAACAATATATGCCCATTTCAGTTTTCCATTTAAACCCACTTGTGCATGAGCAGCATATTTCAATATATTCTGTGATTCGAGTTTGAATACATAATTTTATTACCACCACTGAAATTAGAAGCAGCAAATTAATCCTTCCATTTAATTGATTTCACATTGCTACCCTGCTATCCTTAAAGTGTACTGCAGCAGCAATGTTGGTGAACCAGCTGGAACTTCCATAATAGTCTCCTGTATTCTAAGTTTGAATTTTCAGATTGTTTTAACTACATACTATTTGGCAGATAGTTGCAATACATACCATACACCACACTGTTTGTACTACAATCACATTTTTGATTTAAGACAAGTAATCGTTACAACTATTGATGTGCCACTTACATCCTTCCATTCATAAATGGGTATACACTACAGCATTCAAAAACAAACATTCCATTAACACTACTGTCTCCATTAGGAGACAACCTATTAGAGGGTATCATGACAAAGACTTTTTAGCTCTTCTATAAAAGGTCATTGCTTTCTCTAGAAGAATATTATATTACCTTTTATTAAAATTTAAAACATGGCAGTTTTTAAAAGTAAGATTCCTACAGAGTGGTGGAAAAAAAATATTTTTTTACCCACTGAAACTTCCAAATGCCTAGTGGCTACTTTAAAAAGACCACCCTGAAAAGCCTGTTCGTAATACCCCTATGAATTAATTAACTTTGCAAACACTGCTGATATCATATAAAAAAATCTTTTTCACCTTGGTATTCATTTTATTTTACAGTTAGTCTCCATATGACAATGTTGAAAACTGTTGGGGAGATGCATACTAGCAGCAGCCAAAATATACTTGCTAATATTTCCTTGGCAGCTACTCTGCTTTAAATCTGCTGTCCCACCTTACCTATCAATTTAACAACCTAAAGAGACATCTCTGCATGCTGTGTATAATGTTAGTAAAAGCATAGTCAAACTGGTTCCTGAGCAGATTTCAAAAATGTGTTAAACTGTGATGAAAAATCCTTACAAATAAACAGTAAATCATCAAAATATTGTCAACAACAGAGAATATGTTCAGAAAAAAAAATAAATAAAAAAGAAGTTATGTACTCACCATAATGTTCCATCTGAGTAGTTATACTTCATTTTTCTGCAACCTGTGGGTATTCGGATCCGTATCAGATCCGAGCCGGCAACTTTTTTCTAGCATCTGCTCCAAGCTCTGAGCTCCTCCCCTACCCATAATGCACTACCATCTCCTACCTTCCCTCAGATCGAGTTTGCTGCAACTAATTACATAAGCAACTCAGCCCAATGAACCAAAGCCTGTAAAAACAGGACAAGGTCCGGGGGATGGAGGGAGGGAAGGTTGCAGAAAAATGAAGTATAACTACTCAGATGGAACGTTATGGTGAGTACATAACTTATTTATCTGAAGTAGTTAACTTCATTTTATCTGCAACCTGTGGGACAAAGTCCCCAGCTACTCCAATCCTGGGAGGCCCTTAAGGAAGGATATTCATGAGCACCACAGAGCCAAAGGATGCTCTACCTCTAGAAATCAGATCTAATTTGTAATGGGAAATGAAGGTATGTGAATTGGCCCAGGTCGCTGTTGCACAAATGTCGTCCAAAGGCACCCTAGACCAAAAAGCAGCAGAAGTCGCCATGGACCTGGTAGAGTGAGCTTTAACAATACCAGGAGGAGATAAGCCTTTTGCTTTGTAGGCATGCAAAATGCAAAGAGTGATCCATCTGACCAAAGAAACTTTAGAAATAGCTTTTCCCAGAAAAGCTTTGGAAAAGGAAACAAACAACTGGTCAGTCTTGCGGAATGATTTTGTTCTTTGAAGATAGAAGCGAAGTCGTCTATGAACATCTAACAAATGAAGTTTGTATTCACCTTTATTTTGGAAGTTAGGAAAGAAAACAGGCAGATTAATGGACTGGTTTATGTTTGCTTCAGATGCCACTTTGGGTAAGAAGGACGGATTAGTACAGAGAGAGACCCTATCCTTATGGGAGACCAAATAAGGAGGCACGGCAGACAGAGCTTGAAGCTCAGAAACCCTCCTATCAGATGTAATGGTGACTAAGAAAGCTGTCTTCCAGGGTAAAAATTTCAAATCCACCAAAGCTGCAGGTTCAAATGGAGAAGCCACCAATGCCTGTATGACAAAGGTAAGGTCCCAAGGAGGCATTGAATCCTTGAAAGGAGGACGCAACAGAAAAGTGCCTTTAAGAAAAGCCTTACACAGCCTAGAGGAGGCCAAGGCAATGTTGTCCTCACCAACATGAAAATTAGAAATGGCTGCCAATTGTACTTTCACTGTGGAGGAGCTAGCTCCTTGCTGAAAAATGCCAGACAAGAAATCCAACACAGCTGGAACAGGGGCTGTAAAGGGATCTAGTTCTATCTGTGAGGCCCAAATGGAAAAACACTTCCATTTACTGCAATAAAGTTTCCTAGTGGAATCTTTAAGAGAAGCCACCAGAATGGATTTTACCAGGGATGAAAGACCGGGAGTCTTGGCAATCAACGGAACTGGAGCAACCAAGCTATCAGCTTGAGGCTGCCCAGGTCGGGCGGATGGGCACCCGAAGGATGGGAGATTAGATCCGGGCAGGGATCCAGAACCCACGGAAGAGCTAAGAGATGAGACCAAAGGAATGGGAACCAAACCTGACAAGGCCAGAGTGGGACAATGAGGATAACTTTGCACTGCAGTCGGCAAGCTTTCTGAAGAAACTTTGGAATGAGTGGCAATGGTAGATAAGCATACAGAAGCCCAGGGGGCCAAGCATGGACTAGAGCTTCTCTGGGGACTTCCCCTGGTGAGGGAATCAGAGTGCAGAACTCGCTGCACTTCGCATTGGAAGGAGATGTGAAGAGATCGCAGCAAGGCTGACCCCATGCAAGGAAGATCTCCTCCGCTACTGACTGTTACAGAGACCACTCATACGGCATCAGAATAGCCCGACTCAATCTGTCCACTAAAATGTTGAAGCGCCCAGGATGTGCGTTGCTATCAGAAACCGACCGGTGAAGATCGCCCATTCCCACACTCTCATGGCCTTGCGACATAGGGTGTAGGATCTGGTTTCCCCCTGCTTGTTGATATACCAGACAACCGACATGTTTTCTGACTGAATTGCAATCAATCTGAGAGGAAGGACAGTGTGAAAGGCTTCCAATGCTAAAAGCACTGCCCTCATCTCTAGAACATTTATGTGCAACTTGCTCTCTGACTGGGACCACGTGCCTTGGACTGTCCTTCCCAAACAGTGTCCCCGCCACCCGAGTTAGGAGGCGTCTGTGGTCACTGTGGCTTGGACAGGAGATGACGCAAAGGGGCGTCCTTCTAATATCTCCGGTGAATTTAACCACCAAAGAAGGGACGTCCTGCAGATGTGACGGATCAGAAAATGCATGGGCAGGTCTAGCCAAGACCACTGAACAGCCAGAGTCCATTGAAGAACCCGAATATGAAGGCATGCACAAGGGAGAATCGATATGGAGGCAGCCATGGAACCCAGTGCCCAGAAAACCTCGCTCGCCTTTGGAGACTTGAAGTTTGCTATCTGAGCTATGTGGCACCTGAGGTGTAAGATCCTGTCTGGAGTTAAGAATACCTTCATCTGCAAGGTGTCTAGCCATGCCCCAATGAAGTCTAGAACTTGTACTGGTTGCAATTGGGATTTCTGAACATTGACTGTAATTCCCAATAGATCTGCCAACCAAATGAAGTAATCTCAGGCCAGACAAAAGTGATGCTTGTTGGGTGCAGCAAAGAGCCAGTCATCCAGGTAAGGAAATACCTAAATACCCTGAAGCCTCAGGTGAGCCGCTACAACTGCCATTACCTTGGTGAACACCCTGGGGGCTGTGGTGAGACCGAAGGGTAGGGCTCTGAACTGAAAATGACTGGCTCCCAGCCGGAAGCGCAGAAACCTCATGGAACTTTTGTGAATCTTGATGTGGTAGTAAGCATCCTGGAGGTCTAATGAGCGCATCCAGTCACACTCTCTGAGATAAGGTAGAATGGACTGTAGGGTGACCATCCAGAATTTCTGTTTGGCTACAGACAGGTTCAATGTTGACAAGTCTATAATGGGCCTGCGGTCCCCCATCTTTTTTGGCACTAAAAAGAACCTTGAGTAGATGCCTGATCCAGACTGATCAGGGGGAACCTGTTCGATGGCTCGTTTGAGAAGCAGCTTTGAAATTTCTACAGCTGCAGCCTCCCTGTGAGCGGGTGGAACATCCGGGAAGTGTTTTGGAATATTTGGAGTGGGTAACAAATGGGATAGTGTAACCTCTGGATCTGTAACACCCAGCAATCTGTCGTAATGGACTCCCATGCCACTGGGTGTAAGGACAATCTTCCCCCGACTGCCTCCAGAGTAGGACAGCCGGGCAGCCCCTCAGGGCTGCTGACTGGGTCTATCAGAAAAAGGGTCCCTAGACCCAAAATTCCTGGAACCCCCTCTACCTCTGGGTCGGCGTCGATCCTTTCCCCCTCTGCCTCTGGGGGAATAGTTGTCCTAAGAATCCCGGGAAAACTGAGATTTTCAGAGCCACATCTTCTTTTGCCCTCTTTGATTCCTAGAGAAGGACCGCTGAGGGTTAGAGAAGCAGATCCCGATGGCAAACAAAGTTTTTTCGTACTTTTTGCTCTGGACAAGTGTGTCATGTACTGTCTTCCCAAAAAGGGAAGAACCATCGTAGGGAGCGTTAATAAACGATGCCTTGAAAGGGTCTGCAAACTGACACAACCTGAGCCAGGCATGACACCTCATGGCTATGCCTGTCCCAGCCGCCCTAGCTGCTCCTTCCGTGGCATGGCAAAGGAGCCGCACAGACGTGTTTGAGACTGACTTCAGAGTAGACATTTTTGTAAAGAACAATTGTTTGTCCTGCAGCGATAAAGACTTAGGGGGCGACTCAGCGAATTCCAATGCAAGGTCTCGCTGAAGCTGGATCACATGTGCCAAATAGTTCAGCGCACGGATTGAAAAGGTCACTGAGGAATAAACGCGCTTCCCAAACCTATCCACCAACCTGGACTCCTTGTCTGGGGGTGGACTGAGGAACTCTCCTGTGCTAGTTCCTTCTTGGGGGCTGCTGCGACCAACATAGCATCAACTGGGGCGCCTTTTGACCAAGGTTGTCTGTCGAAAGGGGGAGATAAAATGTTGTCAGGGCATTTGGGAATGGGCTGTATGGTGTCAGGCTCCTTCCATGCCCGCGTGGTGATAAGGTCCACCAAGGGGTCCACTAGTGGGGACACCCATGAAGTAGATGGGCCCATGCCAAAGGCCTCCAGGAACATTGACTCATCCCCAGAAGGTTTTGGGGTTGACCAACCTCTCCTCTGGCGGAGGATCTCCATGATTTTTCCAAAGGAGATGTCTTCGGGAGGTGACCTGGGGGACCCTTCTCCTTCATCTAAGTCAGTGTCCACAGTGAGGGACTTGGGGGAGTCCAAGTGCCTCCTTTTGCACTTGCGCTTACGGTGACCCTCTTCAGTGGGACTCTCAGAAGAGGACTCGTGAGACACAGGGGGTTCCTCAGGGAAAATAACCTGGGGATCCTCTGGCACAGGCTGTTCTTGAGACAGGATGAAGGGAGTCATCACCAAATCCAGGGGTGTTTGGGTGGAATCCGAGGGGATGGGCTGGGGTCTCATTCCCTGGGAGAGAACCCTCTCCACCACTTCAAAGGCCAAAGGAGAGTGCACCTCCTTGGCACCCAGCAAGAAAGATGCCCTCCCTGGATCCGAAGCGGGGACTGGAGCCGAAGCAAGGGTAGATTGAGGTCCGAGGAAACAGGTCAGATCTGAAAAGGATGGAGCCGAAGAATCCATTCCCTCGGGTCCGACTCAATGTTTGCGGCTCTGAGAGACACTCAGATCCGAACTAGTTGGATCCGAGGAACTCAAGGTAGCAGCTGAAGTCGAGGTTGGGGGAACCATCGGCGCCGAGCCACCAGCTCCAAAAATCCTCAGATCCAACAGCCTCGAAGCACGGATCGGGGAAGGAGAGATGGGGTAGAAAAAGGGCATGGAGGCCCCCCTCCAGAGGGAGAGGGGCCTGGCAAGACATCCATCTGTATTTGGGTCTGAATGAATCTCCGCATCATCCTGTCCATGTCCAAGTCTGATAAGCTCCGAGTCGATCGCAAAGAAGCTACCAACTCAGATCTGGCTGGTCTGCGCAATGAAGGGGAGGAAGGCCTCAGACCCGAAGGTTCCAACGGCTCCGGTGAAAAACGAGGAGACCGGAGCCGTGGAGAAACTGGCCTCATGGACTTAGATGGGAGACTAAGGAAGAGCTCCCTGTCCGGGGATCTCTTACGAGGTCTGTCCCTTTTCTTGTCCCTATCCTCTTTGTGCCTTTCTCTGTCCTTTTCCTTGTCAGCAACACTAACTGAAGATTTTTCTTTACTTGACCCAGCACCAGAAGAAGAGGGAGTTTGAGTTTCTGTCTGGGTGGGAGGTTGAGTACTAGGTACCGAGGCCGTGGCAGATTCCAGCATGGATGCAGGGAGAAGGCCTTTAGCTACTAATTTGGCCTTCTGATCCCTGAGGGCTCTAGGACTGAACCTGGTGCAGATAGCACATTGTGTTGACAAATGTGCCACTCCCAAGCAAATAACACACAGAGTGTGACCATCAGCCGGGGAGAGTTTATGGCCACACTTTGTGCATTTCTTGAACACAGATTTTGGCTGATCAGCCATGGTCCTGCACCAAAAAAACATTACCTACTAAAAAAACACCACGCACAAACACAGGCAGGGGAAGGGCAGGCCTAACAGCTACTCTACCGAGTTTTACAACAAAAACTTCTTCTTTTTTTTTTTTTGACTAACCAATGAACAAGCGATATACTAAAGGGGGAGGAAGGGAAATAATCCACTCAGACACACAAAGAGACTAAGTATTAATAAACTTACTATCCCTGAGCTCAGATCGAAGGAGACCACGATGCACACTACTGGCATGGCAAACGAGATCTGAGGGAAGGTAGGAGATGGTAGTGCATTATGGGTAGGGGGAGGAGCTCAGAGCTTGGAGCAGATGCTAGGAAAAAAGTTGCCGGCTCGGATCCAATACAGATCCGAATATCCACAGGTTGCAGATAAAATGAAGTTAACTACTTCAGATCACACATTCAAATAAGTACATAAAACATTTGTATAATTTGGGGTAAATTTCCCCCCTGTCACTCCTCTTTTCAAACAAAAATGTAAAAATTCAAACTAAAACATATCAGTGGGCCTTCACTCATCACCTTGCAAACCGCATCTATCCTAAATTTGTGATAAACAGACGTATAAGCAAGCAATAATGCCCAACAGGGTGTATATCACTGTGTAAATAACATATGGAACAGCAGATAGCTCGAATGGATAAATGTAATGCTTTATAAATTGATCAACACAAAACAACGAAGTACCTCACAACCACGGCAAACACTTTATTTATACGCATCCAAGTTAAATGCTTTCGCAAGAATGCTTCTTCAGGCGTTAAGCTTGCCTGCTCGTAAATAAAGTGTTTGCTGTGGTTGTGAGGTACTTTGTTGTTTTGTGTAAATGACATATGCCCAGGGGAGTTTGGAGGCTTGACACCACAGGATATGGCCTCTACACCCTTACAATACACATACCCTGGAGGGCCCTATTGTACTTCCAGAACTGGCTGTTTGTTAAAATGTACTTTTTTTAATACTATATATTTTTTTATATATTTTTGATGTAAACTGTTCCTCCGTCTAATGTTTCAAACTTGATTTAGTATATGTAATTGTTGCTGGAGGAAGTATTTTACATACAAAATATAAGTTATGTAATCATTTAATGTCTAACACACACACACACACTGAGAACCCATAGACAGAAATACTTACATAAACACACACATTCAAAAGTACAGACAGAGAGACATAAACACAGGCAGTCAGACACATACATATAGAAGGGAACACACAGACACAACCCATATACACAGAGAAATTACAATCACTTTCAACCTCAGATTCATCCATCCAGTATGTCTATTGTAACAAAAAAAAAAGCAAGATACTGCAGCTCTGTCTCCAACCCCACCCCATACATGCCCCTTTAATTTCTTTACTGTCCCTGATTTTACCCGTATTATTGCTCTGTATATTTAATTCATGGTAAATCACTGAGAATTAAAATCAGTCAGTAATACCAAAGCATAAAACTTTTGAACCTCCATGTTGAAGGACTATCAGTTATAGTTAGAATGGGCAATTCTGATGCTGTTTGTTTTACGGATATGCAAAAGGTCCATTAGGGTGTGGTCTGACAATGCATTGTATGCCAAGCATAGCTCTCCCCTCAATAGCCTGTAGGAGATAGAATACAGGGATAGGGTTTTGAGGAGGTCTGCATAGGATATGTTAATTATGTCCTATATTCTTTTAGTGTGGAGCCTCTGTGGACATTCCATTTGCTGGATATGCCTGGTTAGCTACATATCAAAGGGGTCATTGTACTCAGTGATAGGTCTGAATACAGTGGAACAATGACCTCCATGGACATAGGTACATCTTTGTTTACAAGTTGTACAATACAGAATGATTTCCTCACTGCTGTAGACACGTGATGGCCAAAGGTTAGATTGAATATGTGTGTCTCCAAGTCCCTGATTACTTTGTCGACTCTTAGGGGTGTGCTTTCAATATGACAGTTACCAGGGATGGATGACTTCCTGAAGAATACTATTATGCATTTCTTGGCATTGAGTTTTAGTCCATGGCTCTGAACATAACTTTTTTGTCTGTGTCAGCCCTTCATGGAGAACATTAGTGTCGGAGGGGGACTCTAACTGCTCCTAATTTGTAAATGTCTGCAAATTTGGTAAGTTAGCGCCCCTTGACACTGGCCTTGATTTCACTGAAGTAAATGCCAAAAAGGATCAGTCCCTGAGGGACTCCACTTTTGACTTGTGTCTTGTAGAGGTAGACTTTGGAATTCTAACTTCCTGAATCCTGTTTGTGAGCCAAAAGGCTATCTACCAGGTGACATAAGGCTTTATACCTAACCTCTTGAGTTTATCAACATTGCCCAATTGTGGAATTATGTCAAAAATATTGGCAAGATCAAGGTAGGCTGTGCGAACCGTTTTGCCTTCATCCATAGCTTTGGTGACCTTCTCAAAGAAGTCCAGTAGGTTGAGTAGGCATGACCTGCCCTTGATGAAACCAAATTGGGTTGGGTCCGGTGATCAGAGTTTTTTTTTTTTTTTTATTTACTTTTTGTTTATACTTTATGCTTGCTAAACAATAAAGCACTGTATAGCTTGTGTACAAAATATCAAGCCATTTTTTAACTGTTCAAGCTTCACAGCACCTTAATATACTGCAGTTAAGTGGCAGACTTGTTTTTGTTTGGGTATTTCCTATGCAGTAACACTCTGATGGGGAACATTTCCTCTCCAGTCAGGGTGGTGATGTACAGGTTGCCCATTCTCTAAAGGGACTAACATCCACTTTTCCCAATAAAAGTCAGTCAGTTCTTCATACTATGTCCGTATCACTTTTGCTTAAGTGCCCGATATTCTTATCATAAAGGCCACAGCACAAGAATTCAGCAAAATATCCAAAAACATACTCACTCTAGAGTAAACACCATCAGTCACTGAAACTACTGGATGATTGTGTAGGTCATAAACTGTCCTTATAAGTCAACATGCAAATAAGGATCTACTAGGTCTTTTACAAAAAGTTTATAAAAAAAAACCTACCTGCTTTTAAATCTCCTGAGATAATATATCATACAACTGTTTGTTGTAATCAATTTGTGAACTACCTGAAAGTACAGTATAATCAGATGAATACAGCAAACGTTCAAAAATTCTCAAATAATGTGTAAAATTCAAAAACAAAAACATTGTTACCTTTTATCTGCATTTTTGATAATAAATGTATTGTTCAGCTTGTTAAATTTATTTAAAGCTACCTAATGTTCATGCATTAGATTATAATTCTTAGCTTGCTGTAGAAAATAACACACTTGTTTAACTTGCTTTAATAAAACTTTTCATACACAGTTATTGTAGAGATAACTTTTGACTATGCAATAGTAAATTAGTATGCTGCACAAAACTAGGGACAGACAAACATGCAGAAGCATCAGACTCTACCAAAGTCTCCTGAAATTCATAAATTGAAACATTTAACAGTTTACCCTCACATTGACGTCTTGTAAAGTCTATGTCTCATCCAATGCTACTTTGAAATGGACACACACAATCTTTCCTCTGAAAGAGTACCGCTAGTGCAGCTTGCGAGATAATTCCACATCTAATGTCACTTCATATGAAGTTGGAATCCAGCTGGACACAAATTTTAATTCTTTCAAAAAAAAAACTGATTTTGAAGAATATGAAAGGTCAAGGATATAAGAGTAAAATCATTACACTCACTGCCCTGGATATTTAGGATTTTACCGGTCTGACACATACCCACTGTCTGAGTGCTCTGCTGTTGTGCCAGCTAAATGTCATTAGCTGAAAATTCAAAACTGCCTGGTGAGGTAGAAGCATTGCCACTTGCTACATCATGAAATGATAACTCTTCTGGAAAGTGATGAAAGTAGAGTTGTGTAGGTAAATGTACCATAATAGTAGATGTTTGAATGATCACTGCTGTGGTAGCCTTAGTTCTAATGGTTTATATCCTGCTAAGGATATAACAGATGACCAGCATCTAAAGTTAAGGGCACATTCCACATGCCCAAACCATTACCAGCTCAAGCAGAGCCAAAGAAAAATAGCGGTTTGGGCATCATCAAGCCTTTAAGAACTTTTATGCCAACTGAGAAAGGGGGGGGGATATAGCCCTGAAAGAGGTCCATGTTAGGAAAAATAAAAATAAAAATCCTCACTCTGGGAACAAAAACATCCAAAAATAAGGGGGTGGAAGGAAGGAGGGAATGGCTACTGCAGCAGTGATCATTTCAACATCTACTGTTATGGTAAGTTTACTTATACAACTGTACTATGTTCTTCATAAGGATCACTACTGGAATAGCCTAAACTACATGGATAGATTACCATAGCTTAAACTAACTGGAGCAGTGGGGGAATGATGATCCAGGAGTCCCTGAGGAAGGAATACAGTTTACAGTGCTTTGTAAAAGTATGCACAGAGAATCAAGTTGCTGCTTCTAGAATACTTCTAGAACCCAACACTTTCCAAAAAGCCACAGATGATGCCAAGGCCCTAGTACAATGAGCCTTGACCCTACCTGGAATTACTGTATTGTGGTTGGTATAACAAAAGGTAGCACAAGACAAGCATTTGGAGATAGTCTGCTTTGACACAAACTGATTGGAGTTTCTGAAAGTTTTAGTTCTGTCAGGATAATATCTCAGTTGTTTGTGGACATCCAGAGTACAAAGAATCCTTTCTTCCTCATTTTGAGGTTCTAAAAAGATGATAGAGAGATAGACAGCTCAGCTCAAATTAAACTCAGATACCCTTTTAGGCGTAAAGGAAGAATCAGTTCTTAAAGAAACCCAGTTGTGTAAAATGAGATAAGGTTCACCACCATAATAGCTTGCAACTCAGATACTTTCCTTGCAGAAGTCAGAGCAATCTGCAAAACCTCTTTCCATGAAAAGAACATCTGATTAGTCTGATGAACTGGTTCAGATTGAGCAAGAATTAATTTTACTACAACGAAGTTAAGATCCCAAGTAGAAGCCACCTGTTTTCTATGAGGCATGATATGTAAAAACCCTTTCAAAAAGTTTTAACTTGAATGCACTGAAAGCAGAGGATCCATGGGCAGATGAGCAGAAATAGCCTACAAATTAGCCTTGATATAGGAATAAGAAAGGCCTGGAGCTGGAAGGAAAAATGGGACGCCTGGATTCAGATAAAACTGGTCTCTCCACCAAAGAAGTTCCCTTTTCACAAATCCCAAAAGAGGAATCAGGAATGCCAGGCGATGATGACTGGACCATACTGAGTTTAGGTACCACTGAACTGAATTTTTCTCATGTGGTATCTGGCTATAGGAATCTTGTGAGTCATGGATGCCATGAATCCTAGTATACTAAGATATGCCCTTGCTTAGGCCTTGGTCTGAATGGAAAAACAAAGGAATAGATCTTGATATAGATCTGCTGTTTCCTGTGAAAGATAAACTCTTTCAACTGAAGTATCTAGAAGACATCCTGTGAGAATAAGTCAAGCAAGCCTTTTGGATGTTCTCCTAAAACTCCAGTCTGTGGAGCAGATCTCTCAAGTGAGAGATTCCTGACACTCTGAAAAAAAGACTCTGAAAAAATAAGCAAACCATCTAAATAAGAAAGAAAATGTGAAAACTTTGCAGTCTGCATTAGGCTATCACTGGATCTAGATACTTTAAGAATATCCTCAGAGTAGTGGTTACCCCAATGAGTAAGGCAGAGAACTGAAAGTATGATCCAAACACAGAAAACCTTAAGAAACATCTGAAACCTGGCAATATAGGAATATGATGATAAGCATATTTTAAATGTAGGGTCACTAAAAAACTTAAATGAGGAATGATAGGTAACTGGTTATGAAGGGAAAACATTTTGAACTTTGGAACTTTCATAAACTAAAAGAGTAGAAAGGAGACACCTTTGGTACCAGCAACATTCTTGAGTAAAAACCTTCCCCCTTCTGAGATGGAGGAACAGCTTTTATCACCCGTTCAGTTAAAAATATTGAAGGACAGGAGGGAAGAAAGAAGTTTGATCTGGTTGAAAAGAAGGAGAACCACCATGAAAAGGAGGAAGAGAGTCTCACTGGCATCTGTATCCCTGACTGATCACTTTCAGGACCCATTTATCTGAAAAAAAAATGTTGCCAAAGAGACAAATGGAGAGCAGATTTGGGGGGAGAATTAAAGGTTTGGCAGGCGGGAAGGAGGGAGTGGAATATTCTGTAGATAGTCAATCAGACTTTTTAGACTATCCTTATTACTATGTGAGGTCCTCCTTTTTAGAGCCAACTTGCCATTGTTTTTTAAAAGTTTGCTTACCAGCAGCTTATTGCATCTGCTTAATTTGCTTTTGTAAAATGGTGTGGATGTAGTTGCAGTACCTCTGACAAATTTAGCGAAGGAAAATTCCCTCATCACAAATTCTGAGTACCTCTGCAGACCAAACACAATCTAGCTAAGGGAAAATTCAAAATTTCAGCTTTTCCTTCCTCAAAAAGGTTTTCAGTATGTAACCAAGCAAACCTTCTTTAACAGTTCCAGTAGCAGCAACCTTGAAAGTGGCATCAATTAAATCATAAGCACACTTCAAAGCGTGTTTAATCACTTGAGAGACAGAAGCAATAAGATTACATAAGGATGATTTTTTCCCATACATGGGAAAATAGGTTATAATGTTCCTCATATTCTCAGAACAGGCAACCATAAACTTTAACAAGTGGGTTTTACAATTAAGAATTCTAAACTAAAAGTAGCAGAAGAATATACTTTTCCCAGTCAAAGTCTTTCCCATCTTTGTTGGGGGAGGCTAGCATTTACCACATATTTAGCAGAAACAGTATTTACCAAGGAAATTAATACTGGGCCTGATCTGGAGTTAGAAAATAATAACATATACGATTGATAAACTTAATATAATTCATATACTTTCCTGGTGGCAGTAGGCTGGCTATCAGATAAGTTATAGGGTATAATAAATACATCCTGAAATGCTGGAAGCATAGGAGGAACTGGAGTAGTTTTGGGAAATTCTAGTAACAAATCATAACATTTCTGTAATGACAATGGAAGTTCATTATGTTCCCAGTGAAACAACTGATTCATTCTGGATATGGCTTAAGACAAAGAAAATCCTTCCATGGGACTAAAAAGAAACACTACTCAGAATCAGAAACATGAGAAGAGAAAATAGAAAGTGTAACCCTCACTATCATTTTTGTGTTTAGTTTCCCTAAGCATTCTCAGATAGTGAAGAATTATTTTTTTCTCTAACCAGTAACACTAGAACTGGTAGGGTCAAAGCCCTGAAATAACCCAATAAATAATTCCTGTCCAAAATAACTGAGACAGACAAAGATAAATTTCTAACTTTTTGCTTCTTTTTGACAGAAATTTCTAAAAGAAAGAAAACTACTTTTAACAGACAACCCCCCCCCCCCCTTGGGACAGACATCCCAATCTGGCTAAGCAGAAATTTATTTGTTGCTTCTTTTCCAAGACTGACAAGAATGGTTCTCACTTGTCCGCTAAGAGTCTTCCACCAGATGCAGAGGACAAGTTTAACCCCCAGTACATTGTGACTGTATGGACTGCACAAGCAGAAGCTAATGAAAAAAATGAGTGGTCTGAAGAACCAGAAGTGGTGACAGCAAAATCACACATCTGCAGTTGAGACAATTTAGTACCCTGCTGAAGGGACAAAGACTGCTTCGAAATTCCTTTCTTTTTGAATAGCTAAGAAATTGGTAGGTTATTCCACGGTGAAACCAAAAAAAAAAGGCACATGAATCCCAGGGAAGCCTGGCAGTGATAGTTGGTAAAACAATTAATTATTAAAAGGTCAACTTTTCCACTAAAAGCACAGTAAAAACTAAGACATTTACCCTACCCCCACAGTAAAACAACATAACTTTTAAATAAAAGGAATAAGTTTTAATTTTGTTTTAATAACCTTTTTCTCAAAAGTAAAAAGTAACGCTTACAGTAAAATAGTGTCTAGAAGCATGTAGCAGTCATCACCTTTTCAAGCTCAAAAATGACATTTTTACAAAAAAATAAATAATTTTCTTTCATAAAATAAAATGTAGAGGGTTCTTCCTTGAAGGGAACTTATCTGATCAGCAATGGAGAAGTGTTAGCCAGCCGCTGATCCTCGAAAGCCTGCAAAAGGAACTCTCTTCAGGAAAGCTCTGAAGGGCTTGGCGAACAAACTACTCTTTTTTTGTCAGCTCTGCTCAAGCTGGTAATGGGCTCACGGAAGGTACCCTTATCCTTAGCAGGATATAACCCACATAGCAAAGGCTACTAGAACAGTAATCAAATGTTGAGCATCTATGTTTCCATGCTAACAGATGCCACCTCCCTTCATATTGTATGCTAGAACACTCATCCTCTGGAATTTTCATGAGATCTAACCCATTGGTGACCAAACACTCCCCTGTTCTTAAAGTATTGCATGGCACACTCTAGTATGCATTTTTTTACTAATGACTTTTATTTCTGTTAATTCTAGTACTTGATCTATTTAGGTCATATGGTCCTTGATCATCACATACTGCTTGTTTAATTTCCTGTTGCAAGTTGGTAATTTAAGTAACCTACTTTGCATGTTTTCTAGAGTCTCTCTTTCAAACAGTACCTCCAACCAGCTTGTCTGAGCCAGCGAAGCCAAAGCTGTTTTCTGACAATGAATTTTTAAATCATCCTCATCTTCCTGTAATAGACAAGCTGGCAATTTACCTTTTGTTACAAGTTGCAGGCAGGTAGGAAGAGTCTACTATTTCTCTAAAAGTTTGTGATTATAAAAAAATGTTCATGGTTACCACCTCAGCTGAAACGTTCGATTGGGTATAAAATTTAGAGGCTCGGTATCATCCAAGTTTTGCAGGCATGGCTGCATATGCATAACAAAATTAAAGTATTAAAATGCTGTCTGTAATGTCCTTAACACTTCACAGGTAGCTCCATTCATGCTAATATTGGCTTCAAAACAATCCAGTAGCACTACTAGCATTAAACAATGTATGTCCAGTTCACCTTTCCATTTAAACCCACTGGTACTAGAGTAGCTCACTGTAAAATATACTGTGATTCAATCTTTAATAAATAATTTCCCATATTACTATCTCTGTAGTTAGAAGCAGGAAATATAATTTTACATTTAATTGAATTCACAATAGCCACCAAGCCTTTCCTTTTAGCGCATGGCCACAACACTTGGTGAATCAGCTAAAGCTTTTCTTGTCTGTTCTTGCATTCTGTTTTTGAATTGTTTTGCCTACACATCATTTCTAAAGTTAACAGTCCACATTACATATCCATACACCACACAATGGCTGTATTATATATATTTTTTATTTTAATAATACTTAACAGTCCCAGATATTCCATTTACATCCTTTGGATAAAAAAAGTCATGTACAACAGCATGCACAAGCAAACATTCCCTTAACACTATCTCCAGCAGGAGTTAGCTTATTATAGGTTAAAATGTCGTAAAGATTTTTAGCTCTTCTGTAAGACGACATTATTTTCTGCAGAAATATATTATATAACATTTCAGCAGAATGTAAAATATGCCATTTTTTTAAATTAAGATTCCAAAATAGTGGCCAAAACTCGGTGTATATTGCAACTACAAATACTGCTTTATCACATGCCTATACACTAGCATTCTGTGCAATTTTAGTTTTACCCTTTCTACTTTCAAATGCCTGGTAACTACTTTACAGAGAAGATTCAGAAACATCTGTTCAGGACACTGCTCTCTGAACTGTATTATATAAAAATTGTTTCAATAGATTTTGCACCAATTTTCTTGATAATTCTTTTCTGCACTGCTAGAATTCTTTCCTAAAGTACTGACAAAATAAAATATAAGGCAATGGTTCCATTAAATGTTCTAGTTCCTTTATGTCCATGTCTTTTACTGTTCTTATAACTTGTGCTAGCTTATAGCTATAGTGGGTGGCGCATTGGTTAGGGTTCTCACCTCACAGCAAGAGGTTCTCTGGTTTGATTCTCAGCTGGGGTGCTTTCTGTGCGGTGTCTGCAAATCCTCCCTGTATTCCCATGGGTTTCCTCAGTGTGCTCAGGTTTCCTCCTACATTCCAAAGACATGTGTCTGGAGCGTTTCTCCCTGGTCTTCAGATGAAAATGGGCTCTGTCCCAGTCGGACTTTCCCAGTAAATAAATAATTTTTCATTCTCTTAGATAAGGCTTCTAATCTCCAAGTGCCTACTTCTGACACAGGTGCATGGTACACCCAAAATTACTTTGTGAGTATTAACACATTCTTATTTAGTTGTAAAACTAAAATAGCTGGTTAAGGCTTCAATCATAGAATCGCAGTGCCATGTATCTTTCAATCTGTCAAAAATTCCTTATGTTCATGATCATTTTCTTATTCAGCCTACATACTGACAAAATAAGTATTTCTGTCATTAATATTCTATTCTGTTATAGGGTTTAATTTAATCTCATCTCTTTCATCTCTTTTCATAATTTGATTTAACTGCGGTGGTGGTGCTGTGGTAGCATTTTCGCCTCACAGTAAGACGTTGTCCTGTTCGATTCTCAGCTAGAGCGTCTTCTGTGTGGAGACATGTGTGAATAGGCGTGCCTTCGTTGAAGGTTGTGTGTCAGGGCCGGCAACTCGGCACGTAAAAATCTACTGCTAATCATTAGCGGACTGGAGTTCCGCTGTGGCAACCCCTAACCGGGAAAAGCCGAAAGACCCAGCATCGTCTTTCCATTTTCTTTTCAAAGCATGTGCGAGATCAATCTACTTTTCCTTAATATCTGTCTAAAATATTCTGTTTAAAGACAAACTGCATTACTAACAAAGCAAGAAAAGAGAAAGGCACATAAATTCAGTTTCTGAATTTCACAGCTTAGGACAATGAAGCAAGAGCCTGCAATTTAGTAGTTTCATAATAATGATCAGTGAAAACCTCTTTCATATTGTTCTGCTCACTGGTAATAAAACAATAAAGATATCCTCTTATGGTTTTTAGGTTTCATATCTGAGAGAAAAATGGGTCAACATGATAAATACATACCTGACACATTTTTGATATACAGAGCTGTAAAGTGAACTGGACCTTGACCTTTAAATCAGTGTTCTTCTGATAAGTTAGCTGAAATTGGTTAATAACTATGATAACACAAGACTGTTATATTCTGGTAACAAATCAAACTGCAGCTTATTTATTATGTACTTTAGAAGCCTAGAAACAAGACAAACTATTATCTGAAATCCAAACTTATCTCTGAAATATTTTGCACCTTTAAGGGATTGATTAAAGAGGCTTTAAAAGGCAAATATATTTACAAGTGTACTAGAATAAAATCCAGCCTTCTGTTAAATTTAAGTCAGGAAAAGATCTTCTTTATCTCTTCTCTTCATATAGCTATTTCACTTCGAAATGTACACTATGAGGAATATTCAGAAGAAATGATAACTGTGACCACGCTGTAATAAATAGGGCAGTCGAAACTGCACAATGTGGCCCAATAGGGATTATGTATGCATAACTGCTGACATAATGTGGACATACTGGGGACAGTGCTGCTTAATGAAGCTGTGCAGTTGTAAAAAAAAAAAAAGGCAGTCACCACACAAGTGATGATACCACACTATGACAGGTCATGTGACTTGGGACCACCAATATGCAGGTTGCATGATCAAAGCAGTGCATGTTCATACATGCATTGAAGCACAGCATATATGTTACACACACACACACACACACACACACACACACACACATATACATACATACATACATACAGCTGACAGCCCATATAAGGTCTATAAGTTGGAAGGGAATGGGGTGATAGAACAGTCAGAAAGGGGAAAGAACAAGTACAGGAATACACAGGACAGTGAAAAGTGGCTCACAAGCAAGACCCAGAATGTCTGTCTCACAGAAAGCACCCAGGAAGTTAGAACTGGGGAGTCCACCTTCACAAAGAGGCCAGTCGCAAGCGGTCCCTCAGGGATCAGTCCTGGGACTACTACTTTTTGGCATTTACTTCTTTGAAGTCAAGGCCAATGTCAATAGCCTCTGCTTGACTAAATTTAAACATGATTGCAAATTACGGCCTACTGCCCACCAATTCAAGTATTCTGCAGGAAGGGTTGACATAGTCAAACAACTGGTGTCAGAGCCATGGACTAAAACTAAATGCCAAGAAATGCATAACAGTATCCTTTGGGAAGTCATCAACCCATGGTAACTATCATATTAGCAACACACTCCTCAGAGCTGATCCAGTAGTCCGAGACTTGGGGACAAACACAGACAGTAATCTAGTCTTTGACCATCAAGTGTCTACACTAGTGAAATCATTCTATGATGTGCAACGTATAAATAAAGATATGGCATCTAGGTTCAATATTCGGCATTCATCAGACCAATCATTGAGTACAATGCCTCCTCTGGTATGTACCTAAACAGGCATATCCAACAGTTGGAACATCCACAAAGGTTCCTCACGAAAAGACTACAAGGAGTAAGTAACATGTCCTATGCAGACTGCCTCAAGACATTATCCCTGTATTCTGTCTCCTACAGGCTTTTGAGGGGAGATCTGTGCGTGGCATACAAGGCATTATCAGACCCCATGCTGATGGACCTCCTGCATATTTGCAAATCAAGCAGCACCAGAGTTACCCATTCTAAAGACTTGCACCTTGTCTGAGACATAAAGAAGACCTGCTGGAGAGACAGGTATGTGTCCCAAAGATTACCCCTACTCAGGAACAGGCTCCCCATCCATGTAAAGCAGAGTTCCTCCCTAACCAAATTCAAGTGTAACTTGAACAATTAGATGAAGAACAGGAAATTCATCCCTATTTTGCCACCTATGTCTCTAATGGACACAGGCAGCCTGTAAATGGTTCATCTCCCAGGCCCCTGCTTGTAAATGTTTCAACTCCCAAGCCCCTACTTACACTTATCAAGGGTACCAGAACTTGTTAGAGATTTGAAATGCATAGCTAGGCTTAAAAAGGGACTAGCAAACACCAATGAATCTATGTAGAGGGGGAGGGGGATATTCTTTTTGTGGGATAGGTGCTCCTTTGTTTTTTAAAGAAGGGTAGAGGGGAAGGGAAGCATGGGAAAGATGTACTTAAGTAGTAGATACAGGAATAGCAGCAGAGAAGGAGACACACAAACATAGACAAAGACCAACAGTGGAGGTAGTGATACAAAAGGGGGGCCATGATGGAGACAAGCAGACAGACAGTCAACAGGGTGGACAAATGGTGACAGGGACAACTGAATAACAAACAGGGAAGAGTGAGTGATACGTAAGGAAGGGAAATACTTTGACAGGTAATACAGTGGGGTTAGTACGGCTTGCTAAGTCATCCTAGCAATCATTGTTGCTAGTGTCCTGATGGTAAGGGCTAAACAACTATGTGACTCTAGTTACATGAGGATAAACTCCAGGGTGCCAATATGAGTAATGAGCTGATGGTCCACCTCAGTCCTGATCAACTGCTGTAACCCACAGTGGCCCATCTGTGACTGATTAGGAGCCCATACCACTCAATAGAGAGGCAGCACCAGAGGCTACCAGCAAGGCCTCCATAGGATGACCTTCATCACCCTATAGAGACATCTGGTAGTTAGTGCTATGGCCAGTGTGGGTCATGCATGCTGATGTCTACCTCACAGCTACCTGATCCATGGCTGATCCTGCTGAAAACATGAAAATAAATGGAGAAAACAAAGCAATGTAATTAAAAAAATTAAGAGAGCGAAAGAGAACAGGGCACAAGCAGGAATGGTCAGTATGACTCGGCACATTTTATAAAGACAGGCTCTGGAAAGAGATAAAAGTGTCAGCAGAGCACTGTTTATAGCAGATGCTTGGGTATACCATGGAAATGGCTGGGAATAACATCAAAGAATATGAATGGCTGTGCCAAAGTCACAAGTGTGTATGATAATAACATACAATATGGACAGAAAGTAGTATGCGTGCAGTGTACGATGAATAAATAATTAAAGTGAACAAATTAAATGACGACTGCTATAAAAAACAGGGGTATGCATCATTGTCATAAACAGTGTGGCAAATGCAGGGATGTGTGGCACAGGTTGCTATACTAGCACAAACAACGTCTAAAACTAGCAAAATGAATAAGCAATGGATAACTAATTATTGTTGTTATAGTCCAATGACAAAATATGTTTCATTTCAGTGGTACACAGATTCACTACAGCTGTCATACACATGCTACTTCAGGAATAACTGCCACAGTGAAGGACTTTAACACAGTTACAAATGCATTACAAAATGGAAGTTTTATAATGGCAGTGAATAACTACACACTGGTAATCACAACATCAAGAGGCAGTGAACAATAAAATGCTGTATTAATGCAAAGAAAAAAAAATAACTACAGTGGTACGCAAGGTGAGTACAGTTGTCATACACATGCCAATGTCAGGAATAAATGGCACTGTTTTTTTTTCCAGTAAACATTTTTATTAAATTATCATGTAAGGCAATTTTACATTTATATAAATACAAAACAAACAACGTTAACACCACTGTAGTTGCAAACATTAAACATCACAGACACCATTGAAATAACTGTAGTTGCAAACATTATACATCACTTATAATCTATCCAGTCATTGTCAGTTAAGCATTATATGACTCAATCAAATCCTGCCTCTTAAACCTTGTTCCTCCTCTACATATATTGTTCCCACAATTCCCATTTTTTATGTACTTGGTTCCGTCCGTTTTCTAAATATTCCAATTCCAGTTGTTTTATCTCTGCTACTATATTCACTACTTCTAGTAAAGTTGATCTAGACTTTGATTTCCATTTTCTAGTAATTGCTTTTTTTGTACCCACCATAATTAGACTTAGCAAGGCTTTACTATGTCTAGGCAATTCTCATTCTGTATCATAGCTCAAAAAAATCATCTCCCCAGTCAGTCCAATCTGCTCACCCAGCATCTCCGACAGAGCGGTTTGCTGGGAATCCCTAAAGTCTGCCAGCTCATTACACTCCCAAAAAATATGTTCCCAACCACCTCTTTCTTGCCTGTCACACCTCCAACATTTGTTATCCACCTGAGGAAAATTTCTTTGGAGTCTACTTGGGGTATAAAAATACCTATGTAAACACTTACTCACTAAGAGGATCTTAGGCCTTAGACACAAGACACAGACAGACTCAAAAAACTCCAGCTATACTCTGTCTCTTATCGCCTACTTAGAGGCGATCTCTGCTTGACCTACAAAGCCATGTCTGACCCAGAGCTGCTAGATATGGTACACCTAAAGAAATCCCAATACCTCCATTGCACATGCTCCAGGGACCTAAACCTCATTATCACAATAAACAGAACATGCTGGAGGGACAGGTTCCTAACCCAGAGACTTCCCATACTCTGAAACAAACTTCCCATTCACATCAAGCAGAGCACTTCACTGGTCCTCTTTAAGAAAAATCTTGACGAGGGGATGGGCAATAGGAAGTTCATCCCGGGGATCACTTCAGTGGCCTTGCTTGACATGGGCACTGGAAACTAACTTTGGGCGGCATGATGCCAGGGAATCTTCTTGGGCTAGGCCTATATAGGCTCCAGGGCCATTAGCCTAGTACACACCTATGAACCAAAGATCCTAAATCTTCTAGAATTTGTTGCATATTTGGCAGATAGGCATATATCCTCCCATTGTTTCTCTGTGAATTGCTTATCCAATCTCTCTTTCTAATACTTTTTAAGCTCCTCAGATTGTTTCTTACAATTAATATGCAATATTGTATATGCTCTACTAATTATTCCTTTTTTAACAGCAGCTTCTTTTCTAGATTCTATTAAAAACTCTGCAAGTGCTGGTCTTTCATTTAGGACCCCCCCATATTCTTTCTCTTTGCCTATATTCTGATATCAATCCTTGATAGGGAAGGCACTCTCTAACCTGCAGTCCAAATAAATTCTTGGCCTCTTCCCATTCTATTACCTTTCCCTTTCTAGTTATTTGCTCCCAATGCATTTGTTCCTTTGCCAGTTTTCTCCAATAGATTCCAGCCCCCTCTTGCCTATTATCTGTACCCCTAACCACAGTCATGCCTATCAGCAGAATCTCTTTTCTCCATTCTCGTGCTGGTTTAGTATTTAGACTACTCCTTGTTGTTTTATGAATATAATACTCTGTATGACTTTTGTTGCTCTCCTTAAGAGTCTGCATCCAAAATCCCAATCTCTTATTTCTCGAGCTTCCCCCCTGTATCATCATCATTCTTTTCAACTTTGAATTAGTTTTTTTGCTTGTGCAGTGTATAAGAGTCTTAACTGTGTTGCTCTAAAATACCCCCTCAAATTGGGTAATCCTAGTCTGCCTTGTTCTACTGGAAAAGTCAGTTTATCCCACTTAAACCTTGCTGTCTTCCCTTCCCAGATAAAATCCAACTCTTTTTTTAATTACTGTCCACAGCTTCTCCTCTGGTTAATAAAAATATGCCTGACTTGTGTGCAAGACTAAAGGGACTAAATAAATTTTAATTCCTTGTATCTTAGTATCAATATCCATATAATAAAGCTTCCACTTTCTCAATTTTGTATTACCTTTTGTTTAGTCTCTTCCCACATATCCTTAGCTGCCCCAACAGAGTCAGCTCTAATCCATACTCCCTAAATACTTCATTGTATCATGTCCCCATCAATATGGAAATTGTTGGATCAATTTGTGCATGGGTACATAATTTACCGCTATTGCCTTTGTTTTAGCATCATTAATTTTGTATCCCGAGAAGATCTGAAACTGTCTTAAAATGTTACACAACACTGTAATGTCCCTTTTTGGTTTTGTCATGTATAAAATATCATCATCTGCAAATAGAGACAGCTTTTTCTGACTACCATACCAATTGTATCCTTAAATTTCTGAGTCCCTTTTCTTTGACAATGGTTCTAAATATAATGCAAACAACAAAAGGGAAAGTGGAAAACTTTGCCTGGTTCCTCTTCTCAAGCAGAAGTTATTAGAGAGGACTCCACCCACTTTAATGTCTGCCTCCTATTCCTCATATATACTGCAAATCAACCTTATAATTGTTTCAGGAAAAACAAATGCTTACACTGCCCTGCTCACGAAGTCCCAGTCTACTCTGTCAAATGCTTTCTCTGCATCAAGGCCCACAAGTAACAGTGGTATTTTCTTACATTCTGCTTCCCTCTGGATCATCAATGTACTAGTAATATTGTTAAATGTTTGCCTCTAGTCCATAAAACCACACTGATCCATATCTATCAATTTTGGTATCAATTTTACCATTATTGTAGCCATTAGAGACAAACACTTTATAATCATGGTTTAGTATTGAAGTGGACCTGTATGACGCTGGATCCAATGGATCTTTTCCCTCTTTAGGCATTACTCTTACCACTGCTTACTTCCAGGATGCAGGTACATTTCCTCCTCTTAAAATAATGTTAAACAAAACCTTTCAGAACTTTAACATTTTTCCCCTCCTAGCTTCCAAACTTCTACATGAATACCACCTATTCCTGGTGACTTTCCTGTAGATTGGTTATACATAGCCATTTTTATCTCATCTCTTCCTATCCTATTAGTAATTAAGCCTCATCTACCTCTAACCTTGGCATATTTAATTCTTCCATAAACATTTCCATTTGTACTTTTTCTTGATTTCCATATTTCTCTGCTTTATATAAACTTTCATATTTTTTTTTTGAAATATTTATAGTACTTCTACAGGATCTCTTATTATCTTCCTTGTTATAGGCTCCCTAAATTTAGTGACAGCCCTTTCCACTTTCTGTTGCCTGAGTTGTTCTGCTAAAAGTTTTTGTGCTCTAGAATTATCAAAAAACAGTTGCTTAACAGCAATGCTTCTAAACTCGTGCATATTATCAAGGTAATCCCTTACTTTCTGTTTAGCATTCTGCAGTTGCTCCTTTTCTTCTTCTGACAGATTCCCCTATTTTGCAATACTTTAACATATGTCAGTCCATCTAAATAATGCTTGTTATTT
This sequence comes from Protopterus annectens, assembly GCF_019279795.1. NCBI lineage: Eukaryota > Metazoa > Chordata > Ceratodontiformes > Protopteridae > Protopterus > Protopterus annectens. Next base: position 283,278,058 of record NC_056750.1, on the reverse strand, counting down.
TTTGCCATATCTCCCTTTCCTTTACTGACACTCTAGTTTTAAACTCCACTTTAATTTTACCCCATGCCCTAGCTATATTTTCAGAAGAAATTTCTAGCTTCTCTAGTAGCTTCTGAATTAAATTCCAAAACCCATTCCTTAAATTCCTCTGTTTTCAACCGATAGGTGACAAAGTGCCAGTTTCTCATTTCTATTTAATTACCTTGTATTTTATTTTAGTTATCTGGCACATGATCTTAAATAGTTATTGGGTGTGTTTCAAAACCTTTAATTAAATGCACATTCCTGTGAGATATAAAGTCTATCTAGCCCAGCCCAGTTTTTGTATCTTGGAGTATAATATGTAAATTCACTCCGAACTCCTAGTACTGAATTCACACCTTCCATGCCAAACATTTTCATAAAATTCTTCAAAAATCTACCCTCCTTTGTTATATTTTCCATTCTAGGCCCCCCCAGACACATCTTCACTGTTGCAAACCAAATTCCCTTCTCCACCTATAAGCAATATTCCTTGCTGAAAGCTGATTTCTCCCAGAATTTTCTTAAGCTCCATTACAGCAGTTTTAGGTGGAATGTAAATGCATGCCAGTGTAATCCTCCTCCCTTAACAGTAGCCTCCTAGTACTGTATACCTTCCATTCTTATCTTTTTTTTACTCTTCTAACACCATTGGATCTTCTCTTGCAATTAATATTCCTCTTTTTCTTTGCCTCAGATATTCCACTGAATAACCGTCCTGAAAACCTTTCTTTATAAAATCCACACATTCAGTTCTTTCCAGGTGTGTCTCCTGTAACATAGCTATTTGCACTCTACAATTTTTAATATAGTTCACTACTCTTTCTTTTTTATATTTATCTGTAAGACCATTCAGACTGAAAAACATTACAGAAAGCATCATTTTCTTATATAGTTATTATTACCACCTTTTATATACAACTGCTTTTTTGTTTAATGTCTAGTTCCAACTTTTATGTTACATGCATATACTGTTCAGCAGGTTGGTCTTTTATACAGTTGTTTCTTGTCATATCCATTTGAGCCTATGCCACATCTTACATAACATTTTGCTGTTTTGAAAGCCCTCAAACAGAACAAACAACCCCTCAAAAAATCCTAAACATATTAATTTAATAACACACAAAACTATGTACATTTTCAAATACTGAAGTTTTTGCTTCCTAATAAGAACAAAAGTTCTAAGTTGATAGCCACACAGGCTAGAGTTAACCAAAAAGTAAGGTTAGTTATGCTAAGACACATGGTACAGCCTGTGCTATTAGTAAGTGTTATTTGATTTTGCCTATCTTTATAGCTCTCCCAGCTGAGGAAACACACAAATGCTTTCAGTAAACACTTGCTCCAAGCTACTTATCTTTATAAACTTGTCTTCTAGTGACATGCAAACCACAGAAGTTCTTTTTCATTTACATGCTTTGTAATAAACTTGTTACTGGATAACACCTAGAGTCTTAATTCAGTCATTTCCCTCTGCAAGCATGGGAAAAAGCACACTGATTTTTCTTTTGTCATACTCTCTTAACCAGACTTTCCTCTCTCCCCCTTTTTTTTACATTGTTACATTGCAGTGAATACATTTCTTAAAACTGAACAAAGAAAAATAAAGCAGGGAGAAAAATAAAAAAATAAATAAAAGCACTTGTTAAGATTAGTATCTCCATTACATTAAAAAAAACTTTACATCAAGTCTAATTGTTTTTTGTCTTATCTTTAAAGCCCTCCCAGCTTGGAAAACCCCTGATTGCTTTCACAGAACATTATGCCCTAGCCAATTTCTCTTTTCTTTTTTTTTCTTTTCTCTCAGCCACTCTGTCTCAAGTTTCTTTTTATCAGATTATCTCCATGGAGACATGAGAACCAGACATCCAGTTTGTCTATCAGGTTGTTTCCGTGGAAACATGAAGATCAGCTGCAGAATTGCTACTAAGTATATGTGCATTTGCTAGATAAAAAGCCTCATAATATTCACTATTATTTTTCATTTACTTGCTCTCTTAAATGAATCAATCTAAGGTTCTTAATACAGTCATTTCCCTATGCAAGAATGAAAAAAGCACATTAATTTTAACTTTGTCATGCCTTTTTAACCAGGTTTTATTTACATTGCATTGCCTATATTTCTCAAAACTGTACAAGAAAAAAAGACAGAAAAGGGGAGAAAAAGAAAAACAAAAGTACATGTTTATAATCCACCTTACACTTAAAATAGCATGCAAAGGAAAAGCATATACCAAAAATACAATATTATTAAGAAGAGAAAATGTTTTCTTTACTTACAGTAAGCTTTCCCCCTCTCTTCCCTCCTCAAAGCATTTTTCCGAACATTAATGACATGAACTAGGGTATATACATTACAGTCCCCCAAAATCCAAGAAATTTTGAAAAAGTCCAGTATTTCCAGATTTTCTTGTTCTGTCATAGGTTGGTACTTGGCTATCAACCCTAGGGCCTGTACAAGCCTAGCCATAACATTTCCCTGGCTATTTCTTCCCACAATATTTAGTTCCCTGAACCGCTGTCTAACAGGGTGACTGACATGATCCCTGGGGTAAATTTCCTATCTCCCATCCAGTCGTCAAGGTTCCTTTTGAAGAGGGCCAAGGAGGCGCTCTGCTTGACATGTATAGGAGATCTATTCCAGAGTATTGGGAGTCTCTGGGTCAGGAACCTATCCCTCCAGCATGTTTTGTTCATTGTGATAACAAGGTTTAGGTCCCTGGAGTGTGTGGCTCTGATGGATTCGGATTTCTTTAAGTGTAGTATGTCCAATAGCTCTGGGTCTGACATGGCCTTGTATGTTAAGCAGAGATTACCTCTGAGTAGACGATATGTGACAGAATATAGCTGGAGTGTTTTAGTTGGTCAGCATAGGGCATCTGCTTTAGACCTGTGATTCTTTTAGTGAGGTGTTTCTGCGGCCTTTCCAGTTGTTGTAGATGTCTTGCGAGGTACATACCAAATGGGGCATTGTACTCTATGATGGGTCTAATGGGGGATGAGTACAGTGGGACAATGACCTCCTTTTTTCTGGATGAAAAGCCCTTAGTGATAAGGTGTGCCACATAGAAGGATTTCCTGACTGTTGTGGCAATGTGGTTATCGAAGGTGAGACCACTGTCCACCTGTGTTCCTAAGTCTCTTATCATACTTTCTGTGTTTAATGTACTACCACCTATGTGGTAATTCATGGGTACTTGGTTTTTCCCAAAGGGGATAACTATACACTTCTTGGCAGTGAACTTGAGCCCATGGCTCTGGCACCAGGGGTCTGTTTCTGTAAGGCCCTTTTGTCGAATATCCACATCATTTGGGGATTCAATAATGGCTCCTAGTTGGCAGTCATCTGCAAACTTTGTTAGCCAGAGTCCCTTAGTGTTGGCCTGTACTTCAGAGAAGTAGATGCCAAACAAGACCGGACCCAGGACTGAACCCTGAGGTACTCCACTTGTCTGGAGCTGGATTTGGAGTTGGCTACTTTTACAGTGTGGGTTCTGTCAGTAAGCCAGTTGGCAACCCATTGAGTGATGTAGGGATTTATGCCCAGCTTAGTAAGTTTATCTATGATTCCAGAGTGAGGGATGGTGTCGAAGGCCTTGGCGAGGTCCAGATAGGCTGCGTGGACCACCTTACCCTCATCCATGGCTCTGGAGACAGATTCAAAGAAGTCAATCAGGTTCAGGAGACATGATTGGCCCTTCACGAACCAAAACTGAGTGGGGTCCAGTGTTTGAAGGTTACCAATGTCTTTGTTTATAATTTCTATGATAATATGTTCCATGGCCTTGCATATCAGGCTCGTCAGACTGATGGGATGGTAGTTCCTAGGATCCAAGGTGGATCCCCCCTTGTGGAGTGGGATAGCTGTAGCTGTGTACCACTTAGTGGGCACAAAGCCTGAGGTGAGGCTATGATTAAACATGACACTTAGGTAAGGTGGCAGTTCATTTTGTAGTTCATGTAGTACACAGCCCAGGATGTCATCTGGTCCCATGGATGCTGCATTCTTAGCTTTGGAGACAGTGTTTTTTTACCTGTGTGGCCATGATTACTGGAATTTGGCAATCTTTCAGTATTGAGATGGGCCCTGTAGGGGTTGAGAGGGTGGGGTGAATCTGGCAGTGAATCGATCTGCCAGGATATTGGCAATGTCCTTGGGATCAATATATTTAATGCCATTCTGTTATAGTGCAGAGCAGATCTGAGAATTGTCATTTAGATTCTTGACATAGCTATAGAATGCCTTGTGGTTGTCTTTGGAATCTTTGGCAATTTTATTTTCGTAACTAGCTTTGGAGGATTTTATGAGGGTTCTCAGCTTTTTACTGAGGATGGTAAGGGAGTTTTCTGCATCCTGGGATTTTCCTCTTTTCTGCAACAGTTTCTTCCTTATGTTGTATAGTTTGTTAATGACAGGGGACCACCAGATTGGTTTCCTTTTTTTGGAAGAGAGCATCTTGGTTCTATTTGGGATGGCATGATTTGTGCACGTGTGGATGTGTTCGTATAGTGTTTTAGTGTAGGATTCGGCAGTCGAACTTTCTGTTCTCATCTGCATGGGTGCCATGAAGTTTGTCACTTCTGACTTAAGTAGCATGAAGTTGGCCATGGAGAAGTTTTTTTGCAGATGTTTCCTTACTGGGGGGTGGGGGTGGGATGTGGATGTCAAAGGTGATTAGCTTATGGTCAGTCCTAACCAACGAGGGGGTGACCACTGGTGTGGAGCATCAATTTCCCATGTTGGTAATGACTAGGTTCGGGATATTGGAGACCCTGGTGGGACTATGGATTAGTTGATCCAGGGCATTGGAATTTATGAATCCCAAGAACCATTGGGTAAAGGTGTTGGTACATGAGTAGTTTTCCCAGTTAATGGCAGGGTAGTTGAAATCACCCAGTATTAGGGTGTTTGGTTGTATCTTAATATTTTCCAGTATTTTTAGAAAGGTGTAATGAGTATCTTGGGGCATGGTGGGAGATCTGTAGCAAGCTACAATTTGGATTGCAGACTTACCTAGTGTTAGTTTCACCTGGAGAATTTTGGATACATTGTGTTGGGCAACTAGCCTGGAGGTGTGAATATGGACACTCCCCAACCTTTAGTGTTTTGGTCCTGGTTTGGTGGCTGAAAAGTGTGGCAAAAGTTGTAGCCTGGTATTGCAGGGGTGCTCTCTGGAGCCTTGAACCAGGTCTCAGTTACTGCACAGATATCAATGTTCTCCATTTTTAAGAGTGCCTCAAGAGAGTGCATTTTGAGGTTTAGACTTCTAGCACTGAGTAGCATTACCGTCAGATTTTGCATACTTATACCTGTTACAGTGGTGGTTTTGTCCTTTGAGCCTTGCCTAAAAAGGCACTATAGGGGTGGCAAGAGCCTTAGCCAGTAACCTGAATCCCAGGGGCGACAGGTGCAGACCATCTCTGGCAAAGCATTGTGGTTTGTCTATCATGTCGTCCCAGGCAGACAGATACTGGATCCCCTTTGAATGACACCAGAAGCTTGGCCAATTGTTGAAGTCAATCATTTTGTCCTTATACTGTGGTATCATTTTGGGCGAAGGCAGGATGCCACTCAGGGCTAGGGTCATACCTTCCTGGGTCACATGATCCGAGAGCTCTTCCATGTCTCTCTTCATGTACTCCAGGGAGGTACATCTCAAGTCATTCACTCCAACATGGACAATGACAGAGTCATATTTGTACTTGTTGTGGAGTGACTTGAGTGCATGCATTATGTGGTGGATCCTGGCACCAGACAGGCAGCTGACTGTAATTTTTTCCTAGTTCAGCCTGGTGAGTGGGACATCAGTGTGCCTGACTATAGAGTCACCTATGACTAAAGTGTTGGGTATGTTGTCTTGCCTTAGGGGGCTGATGTTGGGTGGCACACTGGTGTTGTGAGCTATGTGATACTTTGGTTGTGATTGATGTTTGTTTGTGTTTCAGATTCGGAGGTCCTTGTTGCTTGGGCAGATTAATGTTAAGGGCCTCTGCATATGTGTGTTTAGTGTTGCTATGTGTGGGTGTTGGTGGTGAGGATTTTGAAGGCTATGTATTGCTTGAGGTGTAGCGTGGGTGTTAACCTTCTCCTCGATTGTCTAGCACAATCTTGGCTGGAGAGAGCTTTGCTTCCAGCTTGGCTATTTAAGTGCATCTCTCTCAGGTTGTAGTGTTGGGTGGTAGGAGGAGAGGGCTGTCTGTGTACATGAGGCAATTGCTGCATTGCCCCAATATGCCCAGATTCACCAGGTGGACAGGAGAAACAAGTGAAAGCGGACCCTTTTGCTTTTTTCCCCTTACCTTGGCAAGGTACTTTGCAATTATAGGCTGTTTAGTGCCTACTATTAATTTATCCTTATTAACAAGGAGAGTTGAGTGCTTGTATCAGTTTAAAGCTTCCTAGTGCTTTCCAGCAGGTTTTAGAGCAAGTGCTAGTCACAAGGACTCCAACTAGAAAGTGCCAGGAATCAATGCACTCTGCTCCTACTCTCACCAAGATCAGAATATAAGCACAGATTCCAATCTGTCACCTATAAAGCAGTTATTAAGCTTTTTGGTGATCAGCAGTCTCCAGGAAATAATGTAACTGCACCCCTTCTCTCACCAGGAGAAAACAGAAGAACTAATCCCAAGATGACTACTGAGAGGCAGGATGAGGGCTCTCAAATAACTGGTGGTCTTGCAATAGCTGCCTAAAGGTAATATGAAAACAAAAAGGTTTATCCTAAAGACTGCAATGTGCACTAGAGGAATTAGTTGTGAAAGTAGGTAACTTAAGTTTTGCCTGTCTAAAAAGTTAAGTTTTAGTGGAGAGTCACTATTTTTAAAACAGCAAGATAGATTGAAAGGGGTGATCACTTTTGTATTCTGGTAATATAGAATACAGTAGGATGGGCAATAAATTTAAATACTTGAAGGGGAGTGATTTCATAAAATGATAATTTTGTGCTTAGTCACACAAGCCAATAAAAGCAGATAGGAAATTAGATATATGGTCAAAAGGGGCAGGCAACTAGAAAGACAGTGGTGTTTCTGCCTGACTCACAAGAGACAGAGCTGTGGTCTCTTTCACGTTTTAATATGCAGTTAAAAGCAGAATACAAGAAGAACACAAGGTAAAGAAAACAAATCACAATATTCAAAATAGAAAAAGGCAATAAAGTAATACAAAATACAGCAAATAAAAAGCAAACTAACCTTTCCCTCACAGCAAAGTGTAGCAGAGTCTGGGTGAGCCTTTCTAGTAATATTTCACAAATATAATTATTGCATTGTAATCCCACACTGAGTTACTGGTTTTATTACTGTTCTTCTCCATCACCCAATTCCTGTCTCTGCTTCATTTCCAATGTATTCTCGATTCTTCTAGTCAAATCTCATGCTCTATTCCTTCTCTACAACATTTTCCACTGAAATACTGGAAAAGCTTTCAAATATACAGTCTGTCTGTGGTCTTTCTTACCAGAAGAACAAGAAGCAGCATCTCCTGTTTCACAGCTCACTTTTTGTTGGACAAACTTGTATTTTCTCATTTATATGCACTTCATCAAAAAATGATTTTGTCTCTCCAGGGAAGAATACTTTAAAGACAGTTGGATAAAGCAGTTTGAATCTCACACCTGTGTCATGATATTCCTTTAAAAGTTGAATGCATTTACTCCTTTTCTGCCTGGTGTATAGTGAGTACTCATTCTCTACAAACACTTTGCTGTCTCCCACTTTTAGTATTTTGTTCTCCTGCCACAGTTTTGCCAGAATCAACTCCTTTTGCTGGTAGGATTACATATTTACTATTAAAGGTCTAGGTTGCTTTCTTATAGCTAGGTTTGGAGCATACACACAATGTCCCCTTTCAACTAACAATTCCTGCTGTGGAATACCAGTCCAGTTGCTTATTTGTGCTTTCATGCAATTAATGCAGTCTGTTCCTTCCCGCTTCTCTGGTTATAGCTGCAAATCTCAGGTTTTCCCTAGTGCTCTATCCTCTAATTCTGTTATTTATTTTTGAAACATCTCTTCCTGAGCAGTCTCATATTCAGCCAGCCTTTTCTTCATTTCATCCTCTGATTTTTGCAGCTTTATCATCTCATTGGAATATCTGTTTAAAGCTTTTTTCTATTTTTTCCAGCCTTTTGTTGTTTGTGTTGATATATTCCATCAGTATTTTATTTAGTTTAACCAGGTCTGTATGCAGTTGTCTTGTATATTCCTGTAGGTTATTGGAAATCATGTCTGAGGGTTGCATTGCTTCTTGCTGAACAGCTGAAGAACTTTCCCCAGTCACTGTTTCTTCCTCACTTTTTGTAGCTGATTTTTTCCAGGTCTTCTGTATTTCTTTATTCCTGGCATCCAGGCAGTGCACTTACTAGCCAGTTACTGAAATTTACCCATAAACACAAGTCTACTGGCCTTCTCTGCTGAGTTTCTATTTTCACACTGGGAGAGCTAGAAACAAGCTGTTACTCAGTGTGCAGCCATCTTTGGAGTCAGGAATAAATGGC